>NW_024429266.1:69493925-69601425 GCF_017639785.1 Mesocricetus auratus
ACATGTACTAACACACACACATACACACACACACACACACAGTTTGAAACAAACCTCTATTTCTTTATGTTTCACAATGTCAGGAATTTGGGGGAGGGCTGAACTGGGAGTGGCTTTGTTGAGATGTGTGATCAAGGACTACCAGTAAGGGGGGGTCTCCGAGGCCCTTGCTGCTCCAGTGTTCTTTGTGTGTACACATGTGTATGTAAACAGAGGTCAGAGGCTGAGGAAGGGTGCCTTTCTCCATCACTCCCCACCTTATTTTCTGGAATAAGGTCTCTCAGTGAGTCTGGAACTTGCCAATTCAGCTTGGCCTGGCTGGTGGTCCTGTCTCTCCGATTCACATCTCCAGCTCCCCAGTGCTGGGCTCACAGGTGTGAGTCACTGTGCCTGGTTTGTATGTGAACCCTGGGGATGAACTTAGGTCCTCACTTTACCTACCGAGCCATCTCCCCTACCATTAGCTCCAATGTTCTAAGGCTCTCCGAGGCGGTGGCTAGAGAGGGAAATTCAGAGTTCAGGGCAAGTTGGTCCTGCCTGCCTCTTGGGAGAACCTGTAGAGATGTGTGCTGGACGTGTATTGCGTCCACAGTTCTCCATTGGCCGTGTTTCACCCTGGCATGCATTTGAAACTGCATCTTAGAGGAAGCTGAAGTTGCATCTTTTCTCCTGTGACCCAGGCAAGTCAGCTAGTATATTGCAAACAGCCCAACCCCAGTCCCTGCACAAGAAGTCAGGTCCAGAGTTTTATTCATGAAGTTAAGAAAAGAGGTTCTCTCTACCCTCCACAAGGGACTCTGTGGACAGGCGGGGGTGGTCCGTGAAGACTTGGTGTGGTGATTTGAGTAAGAATGGCCCCCATAGGTGAATACTTTGTCACCAGGGAGTGACATTATTAGGAGGTATGGCCTTGTTGGAGTAGGTATAGCCTGGTTGGAGGGGCGGACTTTGAGGTTTCATATGCTCTAGCCAGGCCCAGTCTGTCTCTCTCTTCCTGCTGTCTGTTGACCCAGATGTAGAACTCTCGGCTCCTTCTCCAGAACCAAGTCTGCCTTCAGGCAACCATGTTTCCTGCCATGACAACAATGGACTGAACCTCTGAATTGGAAGCCAGTTTCCTTTACAAAAGTTGCCATGGAGTCTCTTCACAGCAAGTCATCATTCACTAACACACTTGGATTACCAGATCTGGATTTGGCCACACCTGAATCCAAACTATTATCATTTTCTCTTTTTTTCCCTCTTCCTCATCTCCACTCCTCCCCCCTCTCTTTCTTTCTTTCTTTCTTTCTTTCTTTCTTTCTTTCTTTCTTTCTTTCTTTCTTTCTTCTTTCTTTCAAGATATGGGCTAATACAGTTCAGGGTGGCCTTGAATTAGCCTTTCAGCTGAAGATGGTTTGACCTCTTTATCAGATCCCAACCTTAGAAGCGCTAAGATTACAGCATACATCATCCCACCTGGTTTATTCAGTGCCAGGATCAACCCAGGGCCTCACTCATGCTAAGCAAGCACACTGCTGACTGGAATACATCCATATCTCTAGATGGCGCTCATTGGGGGAGGAATTCAGAACCACTGAGACTGGGCTAGAAAGTTTTCCTGTAAGGGAGGTGGGAGGCAGCTGTTGCTGGAGCTGCTCCTGGTTGACACTGGGTGAGCTTCCGCTAGAGGCCCACTGTGATGTTGCTCCGGCTGTTGAGGCTCCTGGCAGTAGGGTGATTGGGGGCAAAGGTTGCTCACACAGAGGTTGTCTGTTTTCTGTTTTCCATTCTTTACCAGCACTGTGGCCCCCACATTCCTGCTTCTTGAGAGGAAGGATGCATCTGCCTGGGGAAGTCCATCTTCCCTGGAGCTGTCAGGGGACTGCCATGTCATCCTGTGCCTGTGTGTAACTGTCTTCATACCCCTTTTTCAGTCCTGCCCTCCCCAGAGACAGGGGCGCATCTGATGTGTGATTCCTACAATCAGGGTACAGACCCTCCCACCAGAAGTGAGGGTCAAGAGATGGATGACCAAGGGCAATACTTACTCTGGAGAGATGAGCTGGGAATGAAGGGATGCTAGGCAGCTGCAGAAGGCCAGCGGGCAGTGGGCGGGGTGCACACTGGCTTTCGGGAACCTATCATGAGTGTTTTAGTTTCTGTCCTGGTAGATATCCTGGAACCCTTTGGCAGTTAGCCTCATCTTCAGCTTTGCAGTCTTCCATGCACACCAAACCACTACCTTGTCCTTTTTTTCATTCTGCACTCACCCATGCATCTCTCTAGCAACTCTCCAGCTCACCCATCTATCCACCCCTTCACCCATTCACCCCTCTGGCCACTCTTCCAACTCTCTATCCACTCACCTGCATCCTTAGAACCAGTCTCCCATCTATTCACTCTCCCACACATCCATCCCTCTTTCTATTCACCCTAACACCCATCTGCTCGTCCATTCTCACACCCATCCACCCATCCATTTTCTTTTTGCATCCATCCATTTCCACAACCAGTCACACATCCATCCACCTTCCTATCCATCCATCCACCCATCCATCCACCCATCCATCCATCCATCCATCCATCCATCCATCCATCCATGTACACATCATCCACCATCCATTTATCCATATGTCAGTTAGCTACTCACCTTTGTACCCTTACTCACTGTGGTGGTTTGAATAGGAATGTCCCCATAGGCTCATATGTTTGAATACTTAGTAATCAGGGAGTGGCACTATGATTTGGGAGGGATTAGGAGGCATGGCCTTGTTGGAGTAGGTGCAGTCTTGTTGAAGGAAGTGTCACTGGGAGGGGGTTTTGAGGTTTCAAAGATCCAAGCCAGACCCAGTGGCCCTCTTCCTGCTGTCTGAGGATCTGGATGTAGAGCTCTCAACTTATCCAACACCATGTCTGCCTGTATGCTGGCATGCTTCCTACCATGATGATACTAGACTAAGCCTCTGAAACTGTAAGCCAGCCCAAATTAAATGCTTTCCTTTATGAGAGTTACTATAGTTATGGTGTCTCTTCATGGTAATAGAAAGCTGACTAAGATACTCATCTGTCCCTCCATCCTCCCATCTGTACATCCATCCATCCATCCATCCATCCATTACCATCCACATAGCCATCCATACACCAGTTAGTCATCCTCCCACCTATTTGCCCTCCAACTCATCTATCCATTGATCAATCAATCCACCCATCCTATCCCCATCTGTCCATCTTTCCATCTACCTGTACATCATTCACCCATCCATCCTTTCACTCATCCACCTAACCACCCACTGACCTACCCATCCACTTCACTCTCACCAAGGGAAGCAAGGGCCAGTCTTCAGGACCCAGAGATATGTGTTTGCAGTCTTGACCTCAGCACTTCCAGGCTGTCCTTAGATATGTTACTTTACCTCAATGCCTTTCAGTTCTATCATGGGGGTGAAGGCCTTCCTCATAGGACTGTCTGTGAGGGTCAAGTGAGATATGCATGTGTAAGAGGTTGTCTTCTGGCCTCCATGTATAGGTACACATACACATGCACCCCACATACACAAATTCACATGCAGATACACACACATACACACAGGGAGAGAGAGAGAGAAAGAGACAGAGAAAGACAGAGACACAGGGACACACACACACACACACACAGAGAGAGAGAGAGAGAGAGAGAGAGAGAGAGAGAGAGAGAGAGAGAGAACACAGTGCTCAATACTCATGCCAGAAGGCCAAGTCTACGAGACACCAGGAGAGGAAGGATACTCTTTATAGCTCCCAGCATCCAGCATACTGACTGTTGGTTTTGGTTGCAGAAGGAGTCACTCTGCTCTTGGGTTCGTACCACTTATTTCTATCTAGTCCTTTCCCATGGACAGAAATCCAAAGACATGGACAGGAACGCCAGTTCCCTTTGTGGTGGTCTGAATGAGAATGGTTCCCACAGGTTCATATGTTTGAATACTTGGTCCCCAGTTGACAGAACTGTTTGGAAAGGATTCGGAGGCGTGGCCTTGTTGGAGGAGGTGTGTCACTGGTGATAGGTTTTGAGGTTTCAAAAGCATTCCAAGTTAGCTCGCTCTGTCTTGTGCTTGAGGGTCAAGATGTGAGCTCTCAGCTACTGCTCCAGTGCCATATTTCAGAGGGAAGTAAAGATTCTGCTGGTGCTGTCTGGATGATATTTTGAATTAAGAATCTGTGGCTCTTGTCAGATGGGGCTGAAGAATCATCTGTGATTAACAAGAGACCGGCACCACTAAACTAAACTTGTGCTTCACTGGCACAATGGATGCTGGTCGTCTGGAGCTGGGCAATCCGCTGTGGTTAAGGAGACCAGCATCATTGAGGTGAAACGTTCTGCGAGTATTTCCCAAGAGTCAACACACAGAAGCTGTGGTCCAGAGGAGGCCAAGGCTGCATCCCATGGGGGCAGACAACCTTGGTAATTTGTAGGAGTCATCCAAGTGCAGGTTTTGGAGTCATGAAAGGGTCATGGAGAGCAGCGGAGGCTTGTCCCTGGGAGAAGCCAGGAGAGGCCCTTGGTGCGGGTGCAGCCTCAGTTGTAGAGGCGACCTCTGCATGCTGGTGATGGCGGTGTTCTGGAATGACCATCAAAGACAGCAGCAGCTGTGGAGTAGAGCTGAGTCTATGAGACAAGCCATGTGCTGCAAACAGCAGAGCTGGAAAAACAGAACCATTTGGTGCCCCAAAGATCATGAATCCAAGACAACACACATAAGATAGCTGCACTGTTGGAGTAGAGTTTTGCTATCATTTGATTGTGACTGCGCCCTGGTTCTTCATTCTTGTAATAAGAATGTGTGTGAGTTTTTTGTTTAGTTTTGTTTTTAAATAGGAGCCCACAGATGAGAAAACTTTAAAACAGACTTTGAAAAGGGACATATGTATATGTGTTTGTGTGATGTATGTATTATTCATTTTAACTTATGTGTATGAGTGTTTTGCCTGTGTGTATGTATATATATATACTATGTGCATGCTTGGTGCCCACAGAGACCAGATAAGAGTGTCAAATTTCCTGTAGCTGGAGTTACAGATGAGTGTGAACCACCATTAAGGTTCTGGGAATCAAATCTGGGTCCTCTGCAAGAGCAACAGGTGCTCTTATCCAATGAGCCATCTCTCCAGCCCTAGGACTGGATCTTTTTAAAGAGAATGAATTTTTAAAGATTGTGAGACTTTTAAAATTACACTGTATTATATTGTGATATTGGTATTAGTATGAGATACTGGGGATAAACGAGAAAGGAAAGGTTGTGGCTTAATGGTAATGTGCTGGAGTGTCAGACTGGCAAGGGTCTTTGTACTGCTTTTTTGTTTTGTTCCCTTTTTTGTTTTGTTTTTTTGTTTCTGTTTTTTGTCAACTTGACACAAGCTAGAGTAATCTGGGGGAAAGAAACCTTAATTGAAGAAACACCTCCATGAGAGTGCCTGTAGAACATTTTCTTGATGTATAATCGATGTGGGAGGCTCAGGAAGCAATGGGTGGTGCTGCCACTGTGTAGGTGGTCCTGGGGCGTATAAGGAAGCGTGTTGAGTAAGCCAGGAAGAACAGGCCAGTAAGCAGCACTCTTCCACAGTCTCTGCTTCAATTCGTGCCTCCAGGGTCCTGCCTTGCAGTTTCTTCCCTCATTTCCCTCAACGATGGTCTGTGACATGGAAGTGTAAGCTAAGTAAATCCTTTTTTTGGGGGGTTGTGGCGTTTTATTGTAGCAATAGAACGTAAACTAGGACACTTTCCTATGACATCCCCCCTCTTTTTTGCAGACATTCTCTAATTTAATCTTCCTCACAGTCTTTATTGTTTCATTAGTAGTTACACTATTCATTGATGCATGCTTTTTAAAAAGAGATTTTATTTTCAATTATGGGGGTGTGCGCGCTTGTATATGCGAGTGCTTGTGCTCTCAGAGGCTAGAAAGAGGGTGTCATCAGGTTCCCTGGATCTGGAGTTACAGGTGGTGGTGAGCTGCTGGGTATGGGTGCTGGAATCTGAACTTGGGTCGTCTGCTCTTAACTGCTGAGCCATCTCCTCAGCCCTGATCTCTTTATTGTTTTTTATTTTGAGGCAGGATATCATATAGTCTAGATTGGCTTCAAATTCACTGTGTAGAGAAGCTAGGAACAAGGAGGACTGCAACAGAGACACACATGGACCCCCGAGAAGGGGACAAGATCTCCCGAGTAAATTGGGAGCACAGGAGGAGGGGTGAGGGAGGTAGGAGAACGAGCAGGGGAGAAGGGGAGGGGGAGGAGAACATGAGGGATCCAGAAGGTTGAGTCGGGGGAAGAACAGAGAAGGAGAGCAAGGAAAGAGATACGTTGATAGAGGGAGCTATTATGAGCTTAATGAGAACTCTGGCTCTAGGGAAATCTCCAGGAATCCACAAGGATGACCCCAACTAAGAATCTAAGCAATAGTGGAGAGGCTACCTTAAATGCCCTTCCCCTATAATGAGGTTGATGACTACCTTATATGTCATCCTTGAGTCTTCATCCAGTAGCTGATGGAAGCAGAAGCAGAGATTAACAGCTAAGCACTGAGCTGAACTCCTGGAATCCAGTTGTAGAGAGGGAGGAGTGATGAGCAAAGGGGTCGAGATCATGCTGGGGAAACCCACAGAAATAGCTGACCTGAGCAAGTGGGAGCTCATGGTCCCCAGATTGACAACTGGGGAACCAGCATAAGACCGAACTAGGCCCCCTGAATGGGCGTGTCAGTAGTGGGGTTTGGACAGTCTATGGGACTTTTGGCAGGGAAACCAGTATTTATTCCTAGTGCATGAATGGGCTTTGGGAGCCCATTCCCTATGGGGCCATACTCTCTCAACCTAGACACATGAGGGAGGACCTAGTTCCTGCCCCCAATGACATGACTTTGATGATCCCCTATGGGAGGCCCCATCCTCCCTGAGTGGATGGGGGTGGAATGGGGGGATGGGGAAATGGGAGGACGGGAGGAAGAGGGAACTGGGATTGCTATGTAAAAGAAGATCATTTTTAATTTAAATAAAAATTAAAAAGAAAAAAGAATTGAAAAGAATTCACCGTGTAACCAGGGTTGACCTTTAACTTCTGATTCTCCCGCGTATTGGAATTACAGATGTGCGATATCACACCTAGTTTACGTTGTGCTTGGCATCGAACCCAGGGTTTCATGAATGCTAGGAAACTTTTCTACCGACTCAGCCACATTCTCAGTCCTTCTTTCTATAATAATCTCCTAAAGTCAGAACAAAATCATTCTCCAATATGACATGAGGTTCAGAATGCAATGCTGGAGTGACTTGTCCAGGTCACATTGCAATGCGTTCCTGAGATGGGCTAAGTTCCCTGTCTTAGTCCCTTCAGCCCAGCTCCCTCCTGTCTCTGGTCCACTGCTTGTCGAGTGAGGTACTCAAGGTGTTCTTCTTCCGGCTGTCTCTCCAGGCATCTCCACACTCTCTCCACAGGCCCACACCTGAAGTCCCAGTAGCCGCGAAAGATATCTGCAACAGTTTCAACAAGGCTGTATTGGGAGAAGACAGACTCTGTGCTCTCTCC
The DNA here is from genome assembly GCF_017639785.1 of Mesocricetus auratus. Taxonomy (NCBI): domain Eukaryota; kingdom Metazoa; phylum Chordata; class Mammalia; order Rodentia; family Cricetidae; genus Mesocricetus; species Mesocricetus auratus. The sequence continues at coordinate 69,501,471 of NW_024429266.1, forward strand.
TGCTGGGAGATCAAGGCTGTTGGGTTCCCACCACTATGGCCAAGGCAATCAGCAGGCTGGAGGAGCCAAGGGAGGATGACTGGAGAGCCTGTTGTCCTGTCCTCCCCTGACCCCAGGCCAGGTCGCTTGCTTCCCCAGGGAAGCAAGACAAAATCTACAGATTGTAGCAAAGTTCGAATAGCATCCACCCCGTCCTTGCCAGGCCGGAAACTGGCCCCAGGCCCGGGCAGATCCAGGCCCCTGGGAACTTTGGAGTCAAATCAGTCTCACCATCCCACGATGTGGGGCAGCCTCCCCATGTCAACTGAATCCAACCTCATCCTGACATAGTTAAAACAATATATCTCTATCTGTGTCTACCATGTGTGACTGTGTGTGACTGCCACACACGTGCCAGTGCCTGGAGAAGCCAGAAGAGGGCATTGGATCCCCTGGAGCTGGAGGGAAAGGTGGTTGTGAGCTGCCTGAAGACGCTCAGGTCCTTGAAAGAGCAGCAGGGGCTTTCAGCCGCTGAATCATCTCTTCAGCGTCCATGCTGTGTTTCTGGAGTTTTGTCTGTGTGTCGGGTCTGTGTCACCTATAGACGGTTCCCCTTCTCAGGGAAGTAGCCTTCTGCCTGACCTCCTGTGAGATGTCAGTCTATCAACTGGGTGGTCAGGAGTGGAGATTACTGTGGAGTCAGCTGTCAGAGGGACCAGGAGTTCCGGATGAGATTGGATTAGCATCTTTACCCCAGAGTTCATGAATTCCCATGGGAGCCAGATGCTAAGTGAGGGTTAGGGTTGGGGACAAGGAAGTGAGCCCGCTAACACTGTGTGGAACTCCAAGGCTTCCTCTTTCTTGTTCGCTGGATGGCCTGCCCTCCTCCCAGCTTGACAATGCATGCGGCCACACCTAATATCCATGAGTAGAAGAATGGCTAGTCCCATCTCTGGACATCTTTTGCTCTTAGCTTCTGATGTCCCAGCCAGTTCTGCTGACATCCCAGGCCCAGCAGGCCATACTTGGGCCATGCCAGTCCTGACCCCTGCCCACCCCTCTGTCCCTGGCCGTCTTCTTTGCTTCTACCATACTCAGTCTGGGTACCATGCCACACTGTCTCACTGCCATTATCTGAGACAGCTTACAGATCGGCCACACTGGACTGTGGTAGATGACATCAAGGTTTGCTATCTCTAAGAGGGAGGAGCTAAGCTTTCATACTGCCACTGATTCTGAGGACATGGGAAGTTCTCGTAAATAGTTACTATAGAATTGCTGGTGTAGTTCAATTTTTGTTGCTGTGATACAAGATTGACAGAGAGCAATTTAAGGAAGATGGGGTTTATTCCACACCACAATTCCAGGTTACAGCCTATTATTGTGGAGAAGGCAAGACAGGAACTTAAAGGAACACACCCACTGGCAAAAACAGCAAGAGGGCTGTAGGAGTGTACACCTTTAACACTTTAATAATCCCAGCACCCAGGAGGCCAGGCAAGGCAGACCTCTCTGAATTTAAGACCATCTTGGTCTATATAGAGAGCTGTAAAACAGTCAGGATTATATAGTAAGACCTCATGTCAATAAACAAAATAACAACAACAACAAAAAGAGCTGAGAGAGAATAAACGCATGGATGATTGATTGCTTGATCTCAGCTGGTTTTCTCTTCTCTTATACTGTTCTTCTGCACTTCATGTCTAGGGAATGGCACCACTCACAGTGGGCTGAATCTTCCTATATCAATTAACAATAAAGACAATCTCTCACAGACATGCTCACAGGCCAAACTGATCTACAAAATTCCTCAACCAGTTTAGCTGCGATTAAAATTCTCCTCAGGGTGATTCTAGGTTGTATCAATGACAGTTATAAACTCTCTGTCATTACAACCAAGTGAACAAATTGGTCTTAATCCTCAGTCATGTTGTAATTTGGTCAATTAAACCCATGGACCCTGGCCGGAGGTGGGGATGAATAAAAATGATGAACTCTGGACTGGTGAAGTGCTACCTTTGCAAGCATCAAGGATCTGAGTTTGATTCTCAGAACCTGCATAAAAGAAGCAGAGTGTGGTGTCCACTTGTAATCCCAGTGATGGCGAGGTGGAGGCAGCATCCTTGGTACTCTGGGAACAGCCAGTCTAGTACTCGTATATGTATATAAAAACACAACACACACCCCAAGGGCGATATTTACTGTCATCTATTAAAGAGGGCTGACAGTTCTTTGCCACTATCCCCATCCAAAGATGGAGTCTGGGGCCAGGTGATAGCTCCATGGATAAAAACACTTGCTGCTACACAAGCATGAGGATCTGAGTTCAAATCCCAGGCACACACATATAAATCTGGGCATAGCCATGCACCTCTAACTCTAGTGTTGTGGAGGATTGCTGGAGCTTGCTGGATGCCAGCCTAGCAGTGAGAGATCATGTCCCAATAAAATAAGGTACAGAGTGATAGAACAGGGCATGCCCTGTCTTTCTGTGGTCTATGTCTGTACATGGATGTGATATTTGCACATTTACCACACACACTATAAAATTCACACATCAAATAACAGTGATGATGATGTGAGTCTATTTTTCTCTCCTCTTATATATTGGCTCCTTTTTGATCACTAGAAAGTTCTGGACATGGCATGGTATAATGTACAAACCCCATCCCAGACTATAAGATATTTGTAGCATCTTTCCCATCTTAAGATATTTGGGACAGTTCTTCTCAGAACTCTGCAATTGCTTATAAAAGAACTACAAACACAGCAGATGTCGCTTCTGTTACCAAATGAGTAATGATGTCATTCTTGACCTTCCAGCCCAGCTGGAGACCCTCAGTGTGCAGAGCTGGCTGAAAGGGCTCCTCCTGCTCAAGGCAGAAGAACCACTTTGCTGAGCACTGCAGATCCCTTGAAAGTAAGTTTTAGAGGAGGCTGTTAGGCACTGGAAGCTTCAGGGCAGACTGTTATGCTTCATGCTAGGACAGAGGCTTCTTAAGTCAGGAAAGAAGTTCCAAACTGAAACACTCCAACATAAAGGGAGGCTGTAAAGCCTTGAGAAGTGGGACAGTGAGATAGCTCAATGGGTAAAGTGTTATCACACTCAATGACCAAAGTTTGATGCATGTGACTCACTGGGTGGGAGAAGAGGATTGACTTCTGTGAACTGTCTTCTAACATCCACATACATGCTGTGGCACCTGTGACACCCCCACCCCAGCACACACATTAGTTGTGAGCACACAGTCACTACACAATAAATACATTAATGTAATAAAAACACAGAGACTCAGGAAGAAAAGAAAACTTATAAGGCTCAGTTAGTAAGTAAACAACTCACAAGGCTCAGAAAGTTCCTGAAATTTACAAGATTCACAAAGCCCCCTACTAAGGTTATGTAAGCAGGGACAATTGCTGGGAAAAAGAGACTTTCAGAACCTGAAGGCTGACTGCAGGTCATGTATGGAAATTTTCTGAGCTATTACCCCTGCTGGGGTGGGCTTTCCAGAGATGCAGCTGCCTGTGAGTCATCCATGCTCCTGTAAACAACCCCAATAAACACACTGGACTTGGGTGGAGTCATTACTTTGGTCTGTCCTCAGTGTCCTGCTGGGGTGGGTAGACATCTGTGCATGTCTGTGCAGGGAAGGTCACACAATACTCACATACTTATGAGACTTTCAATGACTCTGCTGTGATGACAAGGTCACTACTTTCAGATGAAGGAAGACTGAGAATGAGGGAATGAAATAACTTACTTAATATCAGGATGTTAGTCTAAGAACCAGAACAAAATTTTACCTGCCTATAAGCCTGTCCTCTTTCTGTTCCACCCTCCAGCCTTTCTCTGGGACCAGAGGTAGCTTCAGACATGATGTATGAACCTAGACTGGTTAGAGACTGGCAACTATGGTGACTCACTTGTCACCATGGTGGGGAAAGGAGAGCAGAGGGTATTTGAGGGAGATACCCCATGACCAGCCACTACAAAGTGGCCGACCCTGGATGGGTATGAATGCTTGGCTGTGGGCCTAGTGTGAAATCACATTCTCCTCACTAGGCCATGGCTGGGTCAGAGTGTGCCCCTGGCCCCACAATGCCTTGCTCCTGTTGGCTTTGTCTAGGAACAGGGGCTGTCAGCCTCAAGAGAACACCCCAAGACTCGGCCACGCTTGTCGAGAGGCATTAGTGTGAGGCTTTGAAGTGGGGAATGCCAGGCCTTGCTCTGGGCTGGGGTTGGCCCAGGATTCCTTTCTTCTGACCCAGGGGGTGGAGGCCAGTCCAGGCCTGTACTTGAGCGCGGCACCCGTTGCCTCAGATGCACTTGGCGGCCTGTCTCTCTCTTCAATCCCGGCAGGGTCTCTGAGTGCTTGGCATCCCTCAGCCTGGACATGCTGCCAGGCGGCCTTCACCGTGACACCAGAAGCAATAGACGCTGACTGTCAAGAGTTGACCCAACTCAGCAGCATGGAAAAGAAGGACAGGTTAAATGATCACAAAAGGTAAAGGTACACGGGATGCATTGAGATAAATGCCATTCTGCCATTCCTTTTTTCTTACATATCCTTCTGCACGTCAGGGTGGGAAGGTAGCGTGACGTGTGCGGGTGGGTGGGTGCGTGCACGCCATGGCACTGGACGGATAACCTTTTCAGAGTGAGTTCTCTTCTTTCACGGTTATGTAGGTTCCAGGGATTGAACTCAGGTCTTCAGGCTTGGGTGGCGAGTACCTTTACCTCCAAGCCACTTCGCTGGAATGCTGAGATGCGTTAAAATTTGGTTTATTAATTACCTGCTGTTTAACCACAGTTTTTTGTACCTATGCATATGGCCATGCAGGTATGTGTACAGCTGCACATACATGTGTGCACTTGTGTGGAAGCCAGAGGTGTGAGGTGTCATTGTTCCTCGGGTGCCGCCCTGTGTTTAATGAGACAGACTCTCTCATGTTTCCCTGGAGCTTGCTAGTTCGTCTTGGCTGGCTATCGAGCGTTAGTCTCTGCCTTACCAGTACTGGGATCACAAGTGCGCTGCCATGGGCTGGAGGGAGAGCTCTGTGGTCAGGAGGCTAACTGCTCTTCTGGAGGAAAACAAGTTCAGTTCCCGGCACCCACACGGGAACTGACAACTGCCTGCACCTCCAGATCCAGGGTGTCCAGAGGCCCTCTTCTGGCCTCTGAAGGCTATCGCAAAGCCCTTTGCTTTCATTATCAAATACATTTTTATGTGTTTGTCCGCCATCCCCCCCCCCAAAAAAATCCTCCAAAATAATTTATGACAGGGTTAAAACCAGAAAAGCAACTAGATAAAGTTTTAATTTAAAAAAAAAAAAAAACAGCCCATGTGCCTGCAATCTGAATTTAACTGGGCACTCTACATTTTGGCTTTTTTTTTTTCCAGTGCCTGACCACCCTATCTGGGGTCTGTCGTCTGTCGTGGAGAAGTGAGGGGTCTGGATTTGTGGTCTCAGAACTCCTGGGACTTGGCTAGGTGGTGTCAGGCCGAGGTATATGGCATGGAGCTTCCTTGAGCACAAGAAACCTGACCCTGAATTCTGGGAGTTCCCTTCCAGGCCCACTCAGTGTGCGTCCTTTGCCGTTTGCTGTCGTATCAGGCTAGGACACAGCCTTTGGGGATCTCCTTTTGGCCAATCCTTTTGGCAACAACGTGGCGTGACTTTCCTCTTTCTCTTCCTTTCCCACTTCCTCCTCCTCCTCCCCCTCCTCCTCCTCCTCCTCCCCCCCTGCTCCTCCTTCTCTGTCATTTCCACACTATATACCCTAGACTGAACACAAACTTGCCATCCTCCTGCCTCTTGTGTGTTAGACTTCCAGCAGCTATGGATGGTTAGATAAGAATTGTTAGCTATGGATGGTTAGATAAGAATTGCTAGCTATGGATGGTTAGATAAGAATTGTTAGCTATGGATGGTTAGATAAGAATTGTTAGCTATGGATGGTTAGCAAGCCCCAGTGATAGCTCCTGCCTCTGCCCCTCACAGCACTGCAGTTACAGGTGCATCAACTCCCCTGGCCTCTTGGGGCTTTGTGCTTGTGTAGCGAATGGTTTATCTAGTAAGCCATTTCTGCAGTTCCCATTAGTCAGTTTTAATTGTCAGCCGGACTGGATGTGAAATAGGAGACAAACTTTGTTTCCCGATTAGCTAAGCTCAAGTCGGAAGACCCACCCTGAATGTGGGTGGCAGCATCCGTGGGCGGAGTGAAAAGGAGAAAGTACCCATCTCTCTGCTTCCTGACTGTGGTTGCCATGTGACCAGCTGCCTCACACTCCTGCCTACACCACCATGATATCATGCCTTCACCACCATGACGGACTATGCCCTTGAAATATACCCTTCCTTCCTGAAGTTGCTTTTGCCAAGCATTTTGTTACAGCAATGAGAAAAGTCATTAATGCAGGCGCTCACAGCTTCTGGGACCGTTGGTCTCAAAGATGAAGGACTGAGGTGGTGCCTTTCCCCTTGTGTACCAGAGGAGGGCATAGCAATGCTGCAGCATAGGGTCCCACCCGCAGGGCCTGAGGACAGAGAGGGGCTGCACTGGGCTCTCTGTGGGACACCATGGTGGTCAGAACTCACCACCTCCAGGTGGTGGGGGCTGGCAAGGGAATCTGGTACTAGTATCCCGCCCTTTCTCATTTCCGTAACCCCAGGGCTTTGAGGGCCAGGGCAGGAGGATCGCTGGGGCTCGCTGGCTGTCAGCCCTAGCTCCAGGTTCCCTGAGAAGATCCTGCCTCAAGGAAATAAGGTAGAGAGCGATAAAGCAGACATTTGATTTGACATTTTCCTATGACCTCTGTCTGTGCATACACCACACACACACACACACACACACACACACACACACACACACACACACACACACACACACCAAACACGGTAACAACGAACCCAGCAGCATCTCTGCATGGAAACCTTAACTGGCAAGCCTGGCCCAGTCCTTGATTGACTAACTCACTGAACACAATCTCAGTTTCTCCTTTTGTGACCTAGGAAGAGTGGCTGCTTGTCAGGGTAGCCGGAAGCCTGGTGTATCCAGCCCGGCTCCAGGAGAGCCCCTTGTTGTTCCAGGAGTTGGGCAGTGTCAAGTGGCAGTCCCTCCTGACTGCCCCGGGCTCTGGGTGCTCCTCCCATCTTTCCCAGCAGTGGAGCTGGGGGTCTCTCCACAGGCGCTGCCATTGTTTCCTCCCGCCCCAATCTGTTTTGAATCAACCACGTTTTCCGTCCTGAGCAGTAATCCCCAGCATCGGAGGGATATTGTGAAATGTCAGGGCTCTCTGGAGGCATCTCAGCAACATGTTTTTGAATGTTCGGCATCACATATGGGGACAATAAATACTGAAAATATGTGCAAGGGAACAGGATGGGAGCGTGCTTGGCTCGCAGCTTTGCTTCCCGCCCTGGAGCCGGATTTTTGCATCACAATAAATTAGCTGCTGTGGAATGAGAGCCTCAGAAGCATCGTGGGCCCCTACTCCAACAGCCTCTGACCTCAGGAGCCAGGCCTGAGTCCCAGACTTCAGTCCTCAGGCTAGTCTCCAAGGGCTCCTGGGTCAACTGTAAGAGGGTCCTTCTTGGGGCTGTCTACAGCCCATCTGCTGAGCCAATACCTAGGCTAATCATGCAGGTGAGGGTGCTAAGGTCAGGTAGGAAGGCTTAGAAGAGCCAGTTCTGCCTATAGATAACCCCAGAGTTGGAATGATACCAGTGAAGACATTGTGCCTGGCAAGTTTTGTCCTCTGGTACCATTGACTCCCAGTGTTGCAATCCAGAGTGCCTCAGAGATAAATGTACCTTGCCCACCTACCTACCTCACACATGAAGACTTGAGAAGGGTGTGGAGTGTGTGTGTGTGTGTGTGCACGCACATATTTATACAGACTCATACAGTACTTTATACAGAGCCCGTGGTTAAGCCAAATTCACACTCGTGTGATATGGGTTTCCTTGGGTGAGATACCTTACATCTCTGAGCCCCAGCGTCCTTGTCCATAGAATGATGACAAATGCTGTGCTCCAGGGAGGGTGTTCAGGAGAGCCACCTACAGGGGTGCCCTCTTCTAGTCCCCTGTTTTCACAGACACGGGCTGATAGCATTTGCAGCATTCTGCCTTAAGGTGATAATGGGTGGGGCACTGCACCACTAATGATAAGATGGTTGCCACTTATCACCAAACATCAGTGTCATTCTTAGTTTCTCAAGTTGTTCAGGAGCTGGGTGGTTGCTGTCCATCATCTTGGTGGGGTGGCCAGAAAGCACCAAAGTCCTTGTGGGCTCCTCCCTGCTTCTGTATCCTTGTGGCCCAGGCCATTCTAGGAGAAAGGGTTCATATTGGCCTCACACACATTATATAGTCAAGGATGACCCTGAACTTCTGATCCTCCTTCCCAAGCGTTAGGATGTCAGGAGTATGTGTATGACTTGTGTGATGTTGGGGATGGACCCAGGGCCTTGTGCATGCTAAGACCGTACCCCACTAATTGAGCCACAACCCAAGACTCCAGTCTGCTTTTCAAAGACCAGAATATTGACTGACAAGAATCTTCAGCTTGTAAGAGAACTAGCCGTGTAAGCCTGAGGACATGAGTCCAATCCCTGAGACCCTTGGAAGTGGAGCCGGCCCTTGAAAGACATTTGGGAAAGCTCAGTCCCAGAGAGAGAGGCAGTGTTGGCCTTACAAGAAAGGCAAGGTTGCAGTGACAAGACCCCAGGACTCCCAGATGCGAGGCTTCCCTAGTTAAAGTGTACCAGGGGCCAGGTGCTTTCTCTTGCTGCGTCCTCTGAAGATGCCCTGGAAGCCACCCTTCCTGCTTGGTCTGTTCCCAGATCTGGTCCCATTCTGGCCAGGGTCTCCCTAAGGGCACATGTACCAACCAGGTGGGAACCAAGAGAGGAAATAGCTTAGTCTGGACTCGGCCCCTTGCAGCTGGATGACCTTGGGTCAGTCATTTCCCTTCTCGGTTTCTCACTTCCTTTCCTATAGAGGAGGCCAACCCTCTTTCCCAGGGTTTTCCAGATCGAGACTGATTTATGGGACACCCTTGGGCCACTAGTAGGTGCTCAGTTAATGAGTCACAGCTGTTCTCTGAAGAGTCCCCAGGCTTTCTCTCTTGATGTGCCCTGGCTCCCATCTGGGGCAGGGCCTGTTTTGACTATGAGGTGGCTCCCCAGGGTGTCCCCACAGCATGATTTTGGCATTGGCATGTCCATCCCTACTCCACCCCGCCTACCCTCATTCCCTGCCGCAGCTGGCTCACTAAGGCTGCATGTAAGTGATTCATCTGTTTTGATCTGGGTCCTGTTAGGGACACTGCTTCTGTCGGCCTCAGGCCAAGTGACCTGATTCTTCCCCAACAAATAATACAAATAAGGAGAGACTCAGCAGCCACCCATCCTGCCAGCCACCCACCACCACCCATCCCAACAGCCACCCACCACCACCCATCCCAACAGCCACCCACCACCCACTCACCAAATCCCTTCCATTTTCCATCTTTCCCACCTATCATTCTGCTCCCCTCTAACTAGGCAGCCAATTCATTCATTTGTTCACTTCTATGCCCAGCACTGGGCCTGGCCTACACAAGGTGTCCAATCAAAATGTGGGAACTGGAGGCGGGAGATGGTTCGGTGGAGAAGCACTCAGTTTTCAGTTTTTCCCCACACCCCTGACTGCCAGAGCTTGGTCCTGAGCCCACGGTGGAAGGAGAGAACCAACTCCCAAAAGCTGTCCTCTCACACTGCATGTGTGTGAGTAATAAATACATATTTTAAATTTGTCTGACGAGCGGGCTCGCTTATTCACGTATCTAGTAGCAAACATTTATTAAGCCTGTCTTGGGCTCGCCATGGTTTTTCAGGGCTGAATCTTGGTGGGGAAACCCCATGGAAGAGGCATAGAAGGGGTTGGGGAGGTGGCTCAGTTGGTAAAGGACTTGAGTTCAATATTACAGAACTGAAAAAAAAACCAGTCTTGAAATATAAACTGGGAAGCAACTGAAGAAGACACTCAATGTCAACCTGTGGTGAGCATGTGCGGACTAGTGCACATGTACCCACCTACATGAGTTCATTTACACACACACACACACACACACACACACACACACACACACACACACACACACGCATGCACACACACATGCACACATGTACGCACGCATGCACACATGCACGCACGCACAACAAAGGAGAAGATGGAAGAACCCCATTTACAGATAAAGGAATGTAAGAGCTCCTATAAGATGTTGGCCAGGTCTGTAAGGAGGGGTTGGGCCTCTTAGAGGAGGTTCCACTGAGCAGTATAGGTGAACCTTGAGAAGCTGTTTGTAAAGGGGCAGCCTTAGGAGCCTGTGGCCCTCTGGTGGGTGGGGTCAATGGGGCCACATAGAGAATGATGAACGGTCAAAAGAGAGGCTGAAGGTGCCCAGGTAGTGGAGGGCTGGCACTCTAGCGCCCACCACAGGCTGCCTTGAGCAAGCATGGAGACCCTCTTCGGGGTCAGGGCCCAAGGCTGCTCAGTGGTCCAGGAGGGAGGGGCTTGAAGGGGAGCCACCTGGTGGCAGCATCTCACAATTACTGACTAAGCTCTCTAAAATGGTATTTGCACTTCTTAACAATTCTCTGCCCAGTTGGGAAGACAGCTCGGTGGATAAGTGTGCTTACTGCGCAACCATGGCGATCTGAGTTTGAATCGCAGGTGCCCACATAAGAAGAAGCCAGCATGACCATGCATGCCTGCAGCCTGCCTTGTGGATGATGGAGACAGGGTTATTGGAGCTTGTGGGCTGCCAGCCCAGCTCCTAGTTCAGTGGTATCATGTCTCAGGAAAATACAACATACTACACCCTATGCCTTCCCCGCTGGTCTCTGTGTACACACCCGTGAGCATACGCCTCACACAAAAGCAAACAACAGCAAAAAATTAGAACAAAAAGGAGGGTTGGGGAGGTGTTGGTGGGGAGCGGGGGAGGAGGGGAAGGAGCGGGAGCTGGGACATGTGAAGCAAGCTTGTTCCTAATTTAAATTAAAAAACAAAACAATAACAAATATCTATCCAATAAACAAAAACAGAACACACACACAGAACAAACAGGAAGAAACATAGTCTGAGAAACTAGACTTTCTTTGCTGGGACCAGGGATGCCTAATTTTCTCTCTGTCTCTCTGTCTCTGTCTCTGTCTCTGTCTATGTCTCTGTCTCTGTCTCTGTCTCTCTCTCTCCCTCTCTTCCTCCCTCCCTCTCTTCCTTCCTTCCTTTCTCTTTTTTGTCTTTTGAAGATTTAACTTAGGGGCTAGAGAGAACCCAAGCTCCATTTCCAGCACTTAAACGGTGGCTCCATCTCTAACTCTAGTTCCTGGTTGTGACTGCTCTTTTGACCTCTAGTGAACCCCATATATATGACATATATATCACACATATGTCACATATGATATGTACGTGATATTAAAATCTTATTTTTAATATCATGCGCACGCCTGTGTGTGTGTGTGTATGTCTGTTTGTCTGTCTGTCTGTGTTTCTGTGTGTCTGTGTGGGTATGTGTTTGTGTGTGCAGGTGCCTTCAGAGCCTGGAAGCACTGGATGTCTTGGAGCTGAAGTTACAGGTGATTGAGAGCCACCTGACCTGGGTGCTGGGAACCTGACTCGGGTCCTCTGTAGGAGTAGCAAGGGATCTTAACTGCTGAGATACCTCTCCTCACAGAACCCCCCTCCCCATTTTATTTTTTGGGACAGGGCCTCTCTCACTGTAACCTGGGCTCACCAAATAGGGTAGGCTGGCTGTCCACTGAGACCCAGGTAATCTCTGGTCTCTCTACTTTCTCAGTGCTGTGATAAAAACATGTGCTACTATGGCCAGCATTTCTACATGGTTCCTGGGGGTCAATCTCAGCTGGGAGAAGCAGGGGTGGAGCGGTGGAGTGAGCAGGTGGTTCTCCACAAACGTGGGCCAGCCCCCTGGGTCTCCTGGGGCAGCACATACTCGTCTCAGCTTTAACCTGTCCTTCTCCATTAGAGGAGAATGTATCTCAGAAGACGTCCCCTCCTTAATCTACCTGGTCTGTAAGAGCTGTCCAGTGTCTGCCCACTCCAGTTCAGGAACTCTGTCCTCACAACCAGGCTGAAGAGTGGGGCCTTGTATGCCGTGGGTCACACTAGTCACTCCTACCAGAGCCTGGATCTGGTGGCCTCCTTTGTTCCTTAGTGCTCTGAAGAGCCAGGAGAGTGGGACATGTGTGGTGGGGGTGTGTGGGGTGGGGGAGCAATAGCATAGAGAGAGACAGAGACACAGAGACACAGAGAGACAGAGAGACAGAATATTCAGGGAGGAAAACAAGACTCACCCAGGCAAACCACTGTTCTCTGAGGTTGGCACAGAAGCCCCAGAGTTCTGATTGTGCTGTGATGGGACCAAAGGTTGAAAGCCACTGAATACCACAGGATCCTACTACACAGTCTGGGCAGGTCTGGAACTTGCTGTTTGGACAAGGCTGGCCTCAAACTCACATATATCTGCTTGCCTCTCCTAAGTGATGGAATTAAAGGTGTATGCACACATTCCTTTTTCTTTATTTCATTCTCTCTCTCTTGCTATGGCCAGTTTTTAACCTTTTTATTATTGAAAAAAGTGTTGATAGGTTTTGGGGATTGAACTTGGGACCTCATGCTTGTGTGCAAGCGCTTCACCAACTCAGACGTCTCCTCAGCCCCAGTTTATTTCGTCTTCTATAACGTTTTGTTTTCTCTGAAGTTAATTAGTGCCGTCTCTTTCTGTTTGTTGACTGTCTTTCTATGTACCTGATGTTAATCATCCAATTCTTGCCCTGGAAAGTTAATCTACAAATTAATATACAAATGGTGTTATTTGCATACAGTTGGGAAGTGATGGAAATGAGATAAACTCATGAAGAAGGGGTCCACTTCTTGGCATTAGTGGCCATAAGAGGAAAGGCCACTTCCTCTGCTCTGTCTCTCTATGTGACACACTTGGCCATGTAAGGATGGAGGCTGAGCAGAGGCTACTGATGTGCTTTGGATGTAACAATCTCTAGAACTCTGGTCAAACTATCTTCCTTTTCTTAGAGACAGTGTCCTCTTAGTAGCCTTGGCTGCCTCCAAGTAGCTCTGGCTGTCCCGGGACTCACTATGGAGACCAGACTGGCCTCGAACTCAGAGATCCATTTGCCTCTTCCTCCCGACTACTGGGATTAAAAGCATGCACCCCCATGCCTGGTGGACAGTAATCTTTTATTCTGTATAAATTACATGGCTTCTGGATGCTTGTTGGTCATTCCAGAGAAGTGTGTAGTTAAAATGAGGGCTGTCTTCACTCTCCTTTCTGTCTACCATTGCAAACTTCTCAGTCTTATCCCCAGTCCTGCAGGAGGTCATCTTCACGGCCTGCCTTTCCTCTCTGACTCCATTCCCTGGGAACCTGAAGATCCTCCAAGCAGGCCCAGCTTCCCCCTGCTCCTATGGACTTTCAGCCCCCTCAGTTAAGCCCATCCCCATTCCTTCTTGTCAGTCCCTAAGACTTAGACACATGTTCCACCCAGGACCCCAGCAGCCACACCTGGCAGGATCTCAGAAGCACTCTCTACCAGGCAATCCACACCTGCCACACTATACTCAGATCCAGAGGGGGCACAGAAACAAGGAATGGAACACACCCCCAAAAAGAACAAGTCCAAATATCAACACTGAGAATGACAATCATCTCAAACCCATGCCTAAATACCAGCATAACAACAAAATCAATAATAACCAGGACACTGTGTCTCCACTAGAACCCAGTGACCCTAATATAGTAGCCCCTGAGAAATGCAATATAGCTGAAACACATGACAAGGACTTCAAAATATCCATTATGAATATGTTCAAGGACCTTAAAGAGAAAAAGAAAAAATAAAACCATTAATGAAGTCTATGAAAACACTAACAGTGGAATGAGATGAACAAAACAGTTTAAGACATGAAAGTAGAAGTAGAATTACTAAGGAAAAGCCAAACTTTGGTAAAACTGGAAATGAAAAATTCAGGAAGGAAAAAAAACTTAAAAAACTTTACAAGCAAGCCTCACCAGTAGAATACAAGAGATGGAAGAGAGAACAGGCACTGAAGACAAGATAGAAGAAATAGGTTCCTCAGTCAAAGAAAGTGTCTAATCTGAAAAAAAACTCCAGGTACTATCAGGAAACCTAAGATATTATGAAAAGACTTAATCTATGAATGGCAGGGATAGTGGAAGGAGAAGAAACTCAGGTTAAAGGCACAGAAAATATTTTCTACAAAATCATAGAATATAATATCACAAAGCATAATAATCAAAACACTAAACTACAGAACAAAGAAAGAATAATAAAAGTTGTAAGGGAAAAATACCAAATAGAACAACATCTGACTTCTCAATGGAGATTCTAAAAGCCAGAAGGGCCTGTACAGACATTCTACAAACTCTAAGAGATCACAGATGCTTGCCCATGCTATCATACCCAGCAAAACTTTCAATCACAGTAGATGGAGAAGGAAAAACATTACACAATAAAACCAAAAAAGAAGACAAAAACCTCATACAAATTAAATATCAATTAAAGAACAGGAATCAACAAGCACTGCCCATTGATATCTCTTAATATCAATGAACTCAATTCTCCAATAAAGAGACACAGACTAATGGACTGGATTCAAAAACAGGATCCATCTTCTGCTAACTTCAAGAAACATAACTTAACATCTAGAATAGACATTGCCTCAGGGTAAAAAGATCGAAAGAGATATTCCAAGATAATCGACCTAAGAAGCAAGATGGCATAGCCATTTTAATATCTGACAAAATAGACTGCAACCAGAAACTAATCAGAAGAGACAGGGAAGGATACTATATACTTCTCAGAGGAAAAATTCATCAAGAGGACATTGCAATCCTAAACATTCATGCACCAAGCATAATGGCAGCCAAGTCCATAAAAGAAACACTGCTATAGCTAAAATCACATATTGACCCTCACATGGTGATGGTGAGTGACTTCAGTACCCCACTCTCACCAGTAGACAGGCCACCTGAGCAAAACTAAACAGAAGTATTGGATATGACAGATGTTATAAATCAAACGGACCTAACAGATATTTACAGAACATTCCACTCAAACGCCTTCTTCTCAGCACCTCATGGAACTTTCTCCAAAACTGACCACATACTTGGGCAAAAAGCAAGCTTTGACAGATACAAAAGTCTTGAAGTAACATTCACCACCCTATCTGATCACAATAGCAATAGCAACACAAACAGCAGAAAGTTTACAAACTTATGGAAATTGGGCAACTTGTTCCCGAATGAAAATGAATCAAGACAGAAATAAAGACAAATTAGAAACTTTCTAGAATTGAACAAAAAATGAAAACACAACATACCCAAACCTAGAGGGCACAATAAAGGCAGCTCTGAGAGGCAAGCTCATAGCTTTACGTGCCTACATAAAACAACTGGAAAGATCTCATGTTAGTAACTTAATGATATACCTGAAAACTATAGAACAAAAAGAAGAAATAACACAAAAAAGAGTAGACAACAAGAAATAGCCAGATAGGCTAAAATCAACAAAATAGAAATGAACAAACAAATACAACGTATCAATGAAACAAAGAAAATCAGGTTCTTGGAGAAAATCAGCAAAATTGACAAACCCTTAACCAAATTAACCAAAAGATGGAGCGAGACGATCCAAATTAATAAAATTAGAAATGAAAAGGGCGTCATAAGAATGGACACTGTGGAAATACAGAGTATCCTAAGGACATATTTTAAAAACCTGAACTCTGGCCAGGCGTTGGTGGCGCACGCCTTTAATCCCAGCACTTGGGAGGCAGAGGCAGGTGGATCTCTGTGATTTTGAGGCTAGCCTGGTCTACAAGAGCTAGTTCAGGACAGCCTCCAAAGCCACAGAGAAACCCTGTCTCGAAAAACCAAAAAAAAAAAAAAAAAAAGATAAAAAACCCCAAAAAAACAAAAAACAAAACAAAACAAAACAAACCCAAAAAACCTGAACTCTGTCAAATGGAGAAAACCTTAAAAAATGGAAAGATTTCTTGATGTACACCACCTACCAAAGTTAAGTCAAGATTAGATTTAAAAACCATATAATCCCTAGTAAAATAGAAGCGGTCATTAAAAGTCTCCCAACCAAAAAAGCCCAGGCCTAGATGATTTTAGGGCTGAATTCTAACAGACTGCCAAAGAAGAATTAATTCCAATACTCCTCAAAGTATTCCATAAAATAGAAACAGAAGAAAGGCTGCCTAATTCTTTTTATGAGACCGCAATTACCCTGATGCCTAAACCACATAAAGAGCCAACAAGGAAAGAGAATTATAGACTAATTTCCCTTGTGAACACAGGTGCAAAAATTCCTAATAAAATGCTTGCAAACTGAATACATGAACACATTCAAAAGATCACCAAGATAAGTAAGTTTCATTCCAGAGATGGCTCAACATGTAACTAGATAAATGTGATCCATCTATAAACAGATTGAAAGATAAAAGCTACATGATCATCCCATTAGATGCGGAAAAGCCTTAGACAAAATCCAATATCACTTCATGATGAAAGTCCTGGAGAGTTAGGGATACGGGAACATAATGCATAGTATGACGTTTTACAGCATGGAGAGAAACTCAAAGCATTTCCAGTAAAATCATGAACAAGACAAGATTGTTCATTCTCTGCATACCTACTCAATATAAAACTTGAAGTCTTAGCTAGAGCAATAAGACGACTAAAGGAGATCGAGGGAATACAAATAAGAAAGGAAGAAATCCAAGCAGCTTTATTTATAGATTATATGAGTCTATATACAAATGACCTAAAAATTCCACCAGCAAACTTCTACAGCTGATAAACACTTTCAGCAAAGTATCAGGGTACAAATTAACTCACAAAAATCAGGAGCTATATGCAAATGACAATGAGCTGAGAAAGAAATCAGGGAAACAGCACCTTTCACAATACCCTTAAACAAACAAACAAACAAACAAACAAACAAACAAACAAACCCTTGTGGTAACTTAACCAAGCAAGTGAAAGACTTGTGTGACAAAAACACTTCCAATCTTTGAAGAAAGAAATTGAAGAAGTATCAGACGATGTAAGATCTCTCATGCTTGTGAATTTGTATTATTAATATGGTGAAAATGGCCATCTTACCAAAAGCAATCTACAGATTCAATGCAATCCCCATCAAAATTCCAACACAATTCTTCACAGAATTTGGAAGGACACTTTTTCAGTTTCATATATGGAAACACAAAAAGCCCAGAGCAGCTGAAACAATCCTGAATGATAAGAGTTGCTGGAGATATCACCATCCCCAATCTTAAGTTGTACTACAGAGCTATAGTAATAAAAACAGTGTGGTAGTTGGGCTGTGGTGGCACACACCTTTAATCCCAGTACTTGGGCGGTAGAAACTGGCAGATTGCTGAGTTCAAGGCCAGCATGATCCACAGAGCAAGTTCTCAGATAGCAGAGCTTGACAGGGAAACCCTGAACACCCAACACCAACATACTAAACAAGAATGATAATGGCATGAAAAACAGACACGTTGATCAATGAACTCATCCACTTACACTGGGAAAAAGACATCGTCTTCAACAAACGCAAATAGATTCATACGTATCACCTTGCATAAAACTCAACTCCAAATGGATCAAGAACATGAACATAAATCCAGATACACTGAACCTGACAGAAGAGAACAGGAGAATAGACTTGAATACATTGGCACAGGAGAAGACTTTTTGAAGAGAACACCGATAGCACAGTCACTAAGCTCTACAATGAATAAATGGGACCTTTGTGAAATTAAAAATCTTCTGTGTGGCAAAGGACACCATCATTCAGACAAAGCAGCAGCCTACAGAATGGGAAAAGACTTTTACCAATCATACATCTGATAGAGGGTAAATATCTAAAATATATAAAGAACTAAAAAACTGGACATTTAGAAAATAAATAACCCAATTTAAAAATGGGCACAGATCTAAACAGAGAGTTCTCAGAAGATGAAACACAAATGGCTGGGAAGCACCTAAAGAAATGTTCAGCATCCTTAGTCATCAGGGAAATGCAAATCAAAACTACTTTGAGATTTCATCTTTCACCTACCAGAATGGTCAAGATCAATGAAATGAATGACAGCTCATGTTGGCGAGGACATGGGGTAAGGGAACACTCCTCCATTGCTGGTGGGAATGCAAACTTGTTCAGCCACTATGGAAATCAGTGTGGCTGCGAATTGATCTACCTCAAGATCCATCTATACCACTCTTGGGCATCAACTCAACTCAAAAGACTCTATCCTATCACAGAGACACTTGCTCAACCATGCTCATTGCTGCTCTTTTCACAATAGCTAGAAACTGGAAAGAGCCATGATGTCTAGCAAGGGATAAATGGATAAATAAAATGTGGTACACAATGCAATGTTACTCAGCTGTTGAAAAATGAAATAATGAAATTCACCAGTGAATGGATGTATCTAGAAAAAGATCACCCTGAATGAGGTTAGCCACACCTAGAAAGACAAATGTGACATGTATTCATTTATATTTGGATGCTAGTTGTTAAGTCCTTGGCTAAGCGGGCTATAATCCACAAAACCACAGAGATTAGGTAGAGAGGCAAGGCCAGTGGTTCTCAATCTTCTTAATGCTGTGACCCTTTAGTACAGTTCTTCATGTTGTGGTGACCCCAACCATACAATTATTTTCACTGCTGCTTCATAACTGTGATTTTGTTACCATTACGAATCTTAATGTAAATACCTGTGTTTTCTGATGGTCTTAGGCAACTCTTGTGATAGGGTCGACCGAAGGGGTCACAACCCACAGGCTGAGAACCTCGGGACTGGGAGAAAGGGAAGAATCTCCCTAGGAAGGGGAACTATAATAGATAATTATGGATGGATGGATGAAGGACTGGAATGGGAAAATCAAATGGGGATGGGGAAGGAAGAGAGGGTATGGGAGGGAATACTGGGAGGGACAGCTACAATGAAGGACCATTGGAGGGGTTGTATGGAAACTGAATATAGCAGAAGCTTCTTAAAATATATACATACACAAAAGAAATCTAAATTGGAATCACCAAATAATGGGGGAGACAAAGACCCAAATAGATATCTTTCACCACTAGTACCAGGATGGGTTACATCTAAAGAAGTTGTTGGTCAATGAGACCCCATGGCAACTTCCAAATAGCCCAGGCTATTACTAAGGCTATTGGTTTCTCTATACAAATTGATGGTAAGACAATCTACATAACTCACTAAACACAGAGAAACGGAGCTGGTGGCTACCTAGAGCTTTCATCCCTACTGGCCAGTGTTCATGGTACCAGAAGGTACCGTGAACACTAGCACCAAAAGATAAGGTAAACACCAACCCAGCTACAAATCCTGCACTCTATAATGGTGACCTACTACAAGACTTACGGGTAAAGGAGTGGTTCAAAAGTGGTGGAAGTGACCAGCCACTGTTTGATTGGAACCCATGCCCGACACTTCCCTGGGTGGCTAAGAACCTGAGACTAGATAGGCCATAGACCTAGGGGCAAACCAAATACTACTGTTCTCCTAAAGAGGTGCAGTAATAAAATGACTCCTAATGACATTCGACTATACTCATAGATCAGTGCTTTGTCCAGCTATCCTCAGGGAAGCTTCCTTCTGCAGCAGACGGGAACAAATGCAGAGACCCACAGCCAGACAACATACAGAGTGAGAGACTTTGGAGCACTTAGTCCCAAATGGAATGTCTCTATCAACTCCCTCCCCTTGGGGTTCAGCAAACTCTGTGGAAGAGGAGGTAGAAAGAGTGTAAGAGCCAGAGGGGATGAAGGACACCAAGGAACCAAGGCCTTCCAGACACAACAGGCCTGACACACGCACGGACTCACAGAGACTGTGGTAGAGCACACAGGCCTTCGCAGGTCTAAGCCAGATGGGGTTCCAGCACTCAGAGGGGAAGTGGACACAGGTCCCCACCCTTAACCTGGAAGCTATCTGCTTACAAAGGAAAAATTACTTTTCTTCAATGGATCTTGCTGGGCATGCAGATAGGGTTCAGTCTGTTCAGACAGTGGCTGGCCAACACTGGTATTTTTAGAGGTTTTTTTTTTTTTTTTTTTTTTTTTTTTACGAGACAGGGTTTCTCTGTATTGTTTCGGAGGCTATCGGTCCAGCCCAGCCTTGAACTCCCAGAGATCCGCCTGCCTCTGCCTCCTGAGTGCTGGGATTAAAGGCGTGCTCCACCACCGCCCGGCAAGGTTTTTTTTTTGTCTCACAGTACTTTGTCTGGGCTTCCCCCACCTCACAAGTCTCTTACGTTTTCCAATTTTGTTTTTATGGGTTTCCTGTATTTGAGAAAGTATCTCTCAACATCTATGTGTTTCTTGTACTAGCTTTTTTTTTGTCTTATTCTGGTATTTATTAATTACTACCTTTTTTTAGATGCCTGTTTGAATTCTAATGAAAGAGAAAGAATTTGGATTTGGGTGGGTGGGTACGTGGGGAGGACTGGGACGGGGTGGGGTAGGGGAGACCTTAATCAGAGTATACTGTATGAAACAAATCTATTAAAAATTATCTTCCTGATGGTGGGGAGGCATTAAAAACAAAACAGAACGAAGGGCCAGTTAGATGTGTTATGGGTTAAGGGCACTTGCTGCTAAGACTGACAACCTGAGTTCAATCCCCGGGGCCCACGTGATAGAAGGAAAAAAAAAAAAACGTGACTCCTGCAAGTTGTCCTTTACCTCGGAAGAGAGAAAGCTGTCAGCTGAGCACAGCAGAAGGCAGAGTCTGGAGAAACTGGCTCCTGAGTCTCAGGGCCCCTCACTAGTCAAGAGTGTGTGCCCCCCAACCCCCCCACCCCGTCTTTCTCAGAGCACACGGCCCAAGTCACACCTCACACGGCACACCAACCAATCTGTTGATCTCCTCTTAGAGTAGAAAATCTTAGTGACTGAGGAGATGGCTCAGCAGGTAAACCGCTTGCCACGAGAGACTGATGACCTGAGTGTGAGGCCCAGAACCCATGTAAAGGCGGAAGTGGAAACTGAACCCCATAAGACCCTTTCAGCTCATGTAGTGGTGTGCACCTGTAACCCCATAAGACCCTTTCAGCTCATGTAGTGGTGTGCACCTGTAACCCATAAGACCCTTTCAGCTCATGTAGTGGTGTGCACCTGTAACTCATAAGACCCTTTCAGCTCATGTAGTGGTGTGCACCTGTAACCCCATAAGACCCTTTCAGCTCATGTAGTGGTGTGCACCTGTAACCCATAAGACCCTTTCAGCTCATGTAGTGGTGTGCACCTGTAACCCATAAGACCCTTTCAGCTCATGTAGTGGTGTGCACCTGTAACCCATAAGACCCTTTCAGCTCATGTAGTGGTGTGCACCTGTAACCCATAAGACCCTTTCAGCTCATGTAGTGGTGTGCACCTGTAACCCATAAGACCCTTTCAGCTCATGTAGTGGTGTGCACCTGTAACCCATAAGACCCTTTCAGCTCATGTAGTGGTGTGCACCTGTAACCCATAAGACCCTTTCAGCTCATGTAGTGGTGTGCACCTGTAACCCATAAGACCCTTTCAGCTCATGTAGTGGTGTGCACCTGTAACCCATAAGACCCTTTCAGCTCATGTAGTGGTGTGCACCTGTAACCCATAAGACCCTTTCAGCTCATGTAGTGGTGTGCACCTGTAACCCATAAGACCCTTTCAGCTCATGTAGTGGTGTGCACCTGTAACCCATAAGACCCTTTCAGCTCATGTAGTGGTGTGCACCTGTAACCCATAAGACCCTTTCAGCTCATGTAGTGGTGTGCACCTGTAACCCATAAGACCCTTTCAGCTCATGTAGTGGTGTGCACCTGTAACCCATAAGACCCTTTCAGCTCATGTAGTGGTGTGCACCTGTAACCCTTCAGAGCTTACACTTCAGACCCCAAGTCCTGCCTGGACTGCACGGTGAGATGCTGTCCCCTCCCCTGCCACCCTGGGAAGCATAGTTCCGACAAAGAGCTTTGGCTAACTTCTAAATGGTGAGAAATTGGCAAATATTCACATCAGGGCCTTAAAGCTATGACTGTTTGTGTGTGTGTGTGTGTGTGTGTGTGTGTGTGTGTGTGTGTGTGTGCTGGTGAAGGTCAGAGGTGAACTTCAGGGGTCTGGCTTAGTTGCTCTCTCTCTTTTGAAACACATCTCTCAGTGTTACCTGCATCTAACTGAGTCGGCTGGCTTAGACGGGGACCCTCCCATCTCGGCCTTTCCAGTGGGGGAGTTACAAGCACACACCACTACATCCAGCTTTTTCTTTGCTAAGACATCTCCCTGATTATTATTTGTCTCCAACACCTCTTTTTTTCTACAAAATTAACAATTGCCTTTCGTTTCCATTTGTTGCTAACTAATAATCAAACTGTCATTTTAAGCTGAGTCTTCCTGTTGTTGTGGTTAGATGGGGGGATCTCCTGAGTCCAGTTCTATCCGGAATAACTTTCAGCCATGTCTCTTCTTTGAGCTTCCGTTCCTTCTGCCTGTCTTTCCTGTCTTTCATTTGGGGGGAACCCTTTCCCTAGTAGCCTTCTGAGAAAGGGTATATTTATAAGAACCCTCAGAATTCTCAACTTTATTCTAGTTGATTAGTTTGCCTACATAGAATGCCTCCCAGAATTTTGCTCTATTGTCTTCTAGCTTCCAGGGGCTTCCTTTTCTCTTCCCTTTTTATTATTTGTGTCATATGGAACTCAGAGGGCTGTAGGAAGGTAGTTGGTTCTCTCCTACCATGTGTGTTTCAGGGATCAAACTCAAATTGTCAGGCTTGGCTGCAAGCTCTTTTGCTCTCTCAGCCATCTTGCCAGCCCCCAAATTTCTCTTTTACCTGATATTTCACATATGATTTACTTTTGCTTGCTTTTTAAAATCTCCCCAAAGATCTTCAATTTATAAGTTCTTCTGTGTGACTTTAAAATTATTACCATCATGAATGTGTGAGAGGGATGTGTATGTATATGGGGTGGGGTACACAAGCCATGGGAAATGTGAGAGCTTGGAGGACAGCTTTGCAGAGTCAACTCTCTGTTTCCACGTTTACATGTAAATTCATTGAAGTCATGTTGTCAGGTTTGTATGGCAAGCTTGAAGTCATGTTGTCAGGTTTGTATAGCAAGCGTCTTTATCCATTGAGTTTCCTCACCTGCCTTGGCTGCCTTTTTTTTTAAAACTATGTATTACTCTTTACTTAAAAGTTTTAACAATATGCTCTTGTCAATGGGATAGTTCCAAACATTTAAATCTGATAGAAAAGCATTTTCAACAATGTACCATTGTAAGAAAAGGCTTCAGCAAAACTCCTCTCCTTTATATGGAGTGAGGTAGAAATTACTCCAAAGATCTCCTGTCCCTCCCTGGGGCCACTTTCTGTGTGTTTCCACATGGGTCTAGTGCACTTTAGATAGAACTTTCTAAAGCAATTTTGCATTTAAAAATTGATATCTTCGTCCTTTAATTCCTTTTTTCCTTCCTTATTTATTTGAGACAGGGTCTCTCTATTATGTAGCCCTGGCTGTCTTAGAACTCATTATCTAGACCAGGCTGGCCTTGAACTCATAAGATCTGCCTGCCTCTACATCCCGAGTGCTGAGATGAAGGGACTGTGCCATGGCATGCCATTGACAGTCACTTGACAGTTATGTGAACATAGACAAATGAGCACACTCAGTTGGCCACATCGAATGACAAGTACATCATCAGCTTGGACTGCAGCACATCCTGGTTACCTAGAGCCCAGGACGTGGAGGGGGGCTGTCTGGCCATTAGGTGAAAAGATGAGCCAGGGCAATGTGGAAATATCAGACCTGGATTGGGGGGGGGGCTTTATATTTGCAGCAGAAGAGTGAGTCCTGGCAAGCACTAAGAACTGCTTGCGATGAACAGTTGATAAACATGGCCCTCCGCTTCTGTTTCTCCATAGATTCCCACATCCATGAGTCACCCCAAGTCTAGAAGCTTCTGCTCTAAAGCCAGCGGGCAGAGAGTAGGTGCCCGCACCCAGAATCTGGGAGGCCAGTCTGCTCTTGGGTAGGCACCAAGTCATCCAGCATCTGTTGTATATTTAGGAGTCCTGTGACATGGAGAGGGTGGAGAAGAAGGAATCCCACTGGCTCCAGGATGGCCTCTCAGGAGGTCATGGCATAATGGAGCCTTGAAGTGATACCACAGTGAAAACACTAAGGGCTGAGGAGGCAGCTCGCTGGGTAAAGTGCTTGCTGTGCAAGCACGAGGACCTGGGTTCGGATCCCTAGAAGGCTCGTAAATCCAGATGAGGTAGGGCACACCTGTGATCCCTGTGCTTCTGAGTTGAAGCAGGAGGCAGAGACAGGAGATCTCAGGAGCTCACGGGCCTGGGGTACACAGTGACCCAACCACAAAAAAACGAGAGCCTATCTCAAAACAAGAAGGAAGATGTGGAGTAACACTGGAGAGGCAGTCCTCTGACCTCCATCCATGCACCCTGCACACGTGTGCCTGACTCACACATGTGGATACATGTACATCACACACACACACACACAGAAAGTAACACTGGAGAGGCAGTCCTCTGACCTCCATCCATGCACCCTGCACACGTGTGCCTGACTCACACACGTGGATACATGTACATCACACACACACAGAAAGTAACACTGGAGAGGCAGTCCTCTGACCTCCATCCATGCACCCTGGCACACGTGTGCCTGACTCACACACGTGGATACATGTACATCACACACACACAGAAAGATTTTTAACAAATACAGAGGGCAAAGACGCAGAGATGGGAAAAACACTCCTTGCAGCCCCACTTATATTTGGGACAGCCATAGAATTCATCATCCAAACTGGGACACTTCTGAGAGTGTAGGGCACCGTGGATAATTATGCTGGGGCTACAGGTATCACATGAGATTGTCCCAGGCGGGCCAGGACATACAGACGCCCCTCTCCTCTCCCTCCACACAGGACCTCACTCAACCCTTAAAACAGTCTTAACTTTGGATCTGGCCGTCATCTCTGGCAGTGTAGTCCTGTGGGCTGAGTCACAAAGCTAGGGGTTAGCATTTAACCTTTGATGGCTCAGATTCTCGATTCCTTGGTATCTTTTCCTTGCTTATTCAGAAAGAAGGGTATTACGGGTGGGAGATAGAGCTCAATTGGTAGATGCTTGTAGCATGTTCGAATCCCAGGGTTGGAGCATGCATATATAAACCAGGTGTGGTGGTGCATGCCAGTAATCCCATCGCTGGGGAGGCAGAGGTCAAAGGATCAGAAGTTCAAAGTTGCAGCCAGGGAGATGACCCTAACCGTCCCAAGCATAAGGCAAAGATCGGAGCTAACCTGGAGCTCATTGCCTGCCAGTCTGGTAGAATTGATGATCTCTGGGATCAGTGTGGAACCCTGACTCAAAACACACGGACAACTGAGGAAGACATACAACATAAGTCTCTGTCTCTATATGCACAGCATACCGTGTACAGGCTTGCATGCACATGTGTACTCACTTACACAAATACACACACATACCACGCCTCACCCCCACACATGAAATTCAGGTCGTATTTGGCTACATAGTAATAAGTTTAGGCCAGCCTTGGATACATGAGACCAGGTTTTTAAAAATACACATACAAAAAAAAAAAGACAGAAAAACTTTAAAGAAAGGAGAAACTTAGCTGGGGCTGGTCTTGGAGCAGGGACGCCACAGAAATGGTAGCTTGATGATGCAGGACAATTTGGGGGACACAATTCAGCGGCTCGTGAGCCTGGGCTCAGTTTTAGGTCAAGGCTCATGAATGAGAGCCCGAGGGAATCTTGAGGTGCTAGCCTTTTTTGCTGGTGGGATGGAGTCAGTCAGCTCCATACTTCCTGCCCAGCTATGCTCAGATATGCTCAGGTGTACACCTTCTCAAATCTGCACATTTCTCAACAAGGAAATTAGGCCAGGACAAGCCACACAGGTGCAACCCACTGGAAATAACCTTGCTGGTAAGATTACTCACATCAATGGACATGCATGCACACACTAGCTCATGTGCACACACGTCCTGTATGTTGGCCCGGTCACTCTTACCCCTGCTTTATACGTAGTGGGTACAACACTCAGGCTTTGGGTTGAGATGCTCAACAATTACCATGTATCTCACCCGCATGTAACACTGCAGCCTCTCCCTGGGGAATCATTGCTTCTCACCGCTCATGAAGGGTGGCAGCCTCAGGGCCCCAGCCTTTATGCAAATGCTAAACCCAGCTCTCTCCATCTTTTCTCTCCTCTCTAATTGACTGTTTTCCCTCCTTGCTGGGGTCTGCGGGAGCCCTGGGTCACCATTCAGAAGGGATCTCCCCCCCACTGCCTGGCCCTTCCAACCCGGGTTCCCGGCTCCTTTAATCTAGTTACTTATCCATCAACACACTGGGAGAAAGACACAAAGGGGCATAATTGTATCTGTGGCTGTTGATGTTCAATTAACCACATAACCTTTAGGATTCTCTCTCTCTCTCTCTCTCTCTCTCTCTCTCTCTCTCTCTCTCTCTCTCTCTCTCTCTCTCTCTCTCTCCCTCCCTCCCTCCTCTTGCCCCATCTCTTACATCACTGCCACCCAATCACCTTTCTTCAAGTCAGCACCAACTGCAGCTCACTGAGGGACCCCTCTCGAACCTCCATCTGACATCCCCTTAACCCACGTGAAGGGGTCCAGGGTCCCAAATTCTCACCCCTCACCTTTCCTTACCTGCTTTTGCCCTGCCACCCCTCGGACCACTCCAGGCCAGTGTTGACAGGTGCCTTTGGGATGCTGCACCTTGCAAAACTCCTCTCTCTGGCCCTTGTCTGGGGCCAGCAGCTGTCATTTGCCGGGCGTTCTGCTTTCTCCACTGTACCATGCTAATTTTTTGAGGGACAATTTTTCGACAATGAGTCCTCCAGCCCGAACAGAAACCCTTTATGGGGCCGGCCCCAGGGAGGCCACAGCGCTGCCAAGGCAAACAAAGGCTCATTGCTACCGCAGAACATGCTTGTGCCTTTCAGGGCTGGCCTAGTAAAGCTTGCTGCCTCCAGCCCAGGCCGAGGTAACACCTGGCCCGCCAGCTCCTGGCGCCTAATCAAGATATCAATCATGGCGGGGGCAGGGCACACTGGTGCCCAGGGCTCCGGAGCCCACATGTGCAGGTAGCTGGCCTGCCCTGGGGCCAGTAGGGCTTGGCAGGAGTTAGGAGCTGGGGGAAGCAACCAGGCCCCCAAAACGGAGCCCTTAATTAGGCTGATATCATCCAGCACAAATGTTTCTCCTGGACGAAAGCTTCTGGGTACCCAAATTATATCGAGTAAAATGCAAAGGAGGCTGTAGAGATGGCACAGGCTGTGAAGTGTTTGCTGTGCAACCACAAGAATCTGAGTTCAAGCCCCAGCACCCACATGAAAAGAAAAAAGCCAGGCATGGTGGCTTGCACGTATAATCCTGTCCTGGGATGCAGAGACAGTGAGATCCTTGGGACTCAATGGCCAGCCGGTCTAGCCTAATCGGTCAGTTCCAGGTCAATGAAAAGACCCTATCTCATAGAACAAGCTATCTGGCACTTGAGGAATGACACCTGAGGGTGACCTCTGTCCTCCATACCACACAAGCAAACACAAGTCTGCATGCTCTCAAACACATATGCGCGCGCGGGCACACACACACACACACACACACACACACACACAGAGTGAGAGAGAGACAGAGACAGAGAGACAGAGACAGAGAGACAGAGAGAAAGAACCTAAAAAGCAGTGCTTCTCAATATGTGGGTCAAACGATCTTTTCACAGGGGTCACCTAAGACCATTAAAAACACTGATGTTTACATGATGACTCATAACAGTAGCAACATTGCAGTTACGAAGTAGCAATGAAAATACTTTTATGGTTGGGGGTCACCACAGCATGAGGTGTCACAGCATTAGGAAGAGTGAGGACCACTGCTATAGAGGAAAACACCAATGTCACCCGCTGGTCTTCAAACACACACACTGTACGTGCACCTGACACAGGAACACACACACACACACACACACACACACACACACACACACACACACACTCAGACACACACACTTACCTGAATACTAGGTTAGAAAGGTCAGGTGTGATCTCAGGGAGGTGACATCTTTATACCACCGCTGCTTGATGACAAAGTGAAGAATCACAGGAGGCCTGTTTCTTCTAAAGACTCCTGCACTTGGAAACTATGCCTGGGGTCCTGTTGCTGGGTTTGGTGGATGGCTGGCAGCCTCCTTTCGTGGGATTCTCTGCTGGCTCCAAGACTGGGGAGAACAGCAAAGGGGAGCGGTCTGGAATGTGACCTGAGGTCATTGTTAGTATTCAGGCATCTGCACTGGCCTGTCCTTGGGGTTCTGAAAGGATACACCCCCAGCTGCAGCCACTAAGAGCACCACCTGTGCACATTCACTATGTTCCCTTTTAAAAGGGCCCTGCCTACCTACCCTCTTCCTTTCTTCCTCCCTTCATCTTTCTTTCTCTCCCTCTCTCTGTCTGTCTGTTCCTCTCTCTCTCTCTCTCTCTCTCTCTCTCTCTCTCTCTCTCTCTCTCTCTCTCTCTCTCTCTGTCTCTCTCTCTCTATCTCTGTCCCTCTCTCTCTCTCTCTCTCTCTCTCTCTCTCTCTCTCTGTGTGTGTGTGTGTGTGTCCCTCTTTCCTCTCTCCTGCTGCTCCTGTCCCTGATGCTGGTCTACCCCTTCCCCTTTCCCCTCTTCTGATCCCTTTCCCTAATAAAAACCCCTCCACTTGAACCCTGTTGCATGGCATCTTTCTCTTGAGCACTGCTTTTCTTAAATTACAACAGTCACGCCTTGTTCTATCAGAATCTCAACTAGTCCTGGGCTGAGAAAGATTGTACTCATTTGACCCCACCCACCTCTGTGGAGGTTTGGTGCTGGCAAACTAGGGAATGCTTCTAGTGATCAGATGCTTGGTGAGTCCATATGTGACTGGCTATGCAGCACCAGGTCCCAGAGGCAAGCTTTGGATACTACGGTGGTATAAACCATTTAGTTGATATAGGATAACTGTGCCTTAGTGACCTCACTTTAACAAACCATGCTAGTAGTCCCTGACTCACAGTCCTCTTTGAGGATGCAGTGGACATCTTCTGTAGGTGAGATTCCATCCCTGGTTTGTCATGCTGAGCCCAGGAAACTCCAAGTGCAGGTGTGCATTTGCCAGGGCCCCATGATGTGGCTACATGCCTCTATGAGGTGCTCAAGCATCCTTGTTGCTCTGGAAATTTTGGTCTTTCCCCGAGACATGCTTTGATTTGTTCCAGGATCCCTTACTGAAGGAACCCAGCAGATGGTGCACGGCCTCATTTGGCTTTATGAGAGTACCCCTCCTGGTGGTTTGGTGTCTGTGTCATACCAGTTGTGAAGTATTTTAGATATCACTCCCTATTATATGTGCAATAAACATTTTGCTATTGGAAACACACGTACAACATTGAGACAAGAAACTGGGCACTGTCCTATTCAGGTGACAATTATTGGGTGAACAGATATTTGTTCTCATATCCCCAGTAAAAGTCACTCAACATATGGGAACAATGAATAAATTTCATTTAGTTGTGCTTTCTGTGAATGGCCAAACTCTGTGCCAAGAGCAGGTCACACAGTAGGTATTTTGCTGCATGGTGAGTGTTTTGCTAAGGGCTGATCTGACTCCAAGGCTGGAGATGACGAAGACAAGGAGTCCAGCCAGCAGATTAAATACCACAAAGAAAGGCCAGGTTCTATGATGACTGGAATCTCGGGAGGAGGAAGAGGAAGGATGGGCAGGCTTTGAAACAAGGTCCTCAAGGTCACACAGGGCCATGTTCAAAGCTTGGTGGCACAATCAGCATTTTGTGTTGCTCCCAGTTCTATGGGTTAGAACCTAGAAGCAGATGAGAAATCTGCTGTTTGCTCAGGGTGTTCCCTGGGGTCAGAGCAAGATGTCTGCTGGGGACATGGTCACACTTCACACGCAGCATGCATGAAGCCTGAAATCCTTGACAGTCTTTTCTACTGTCTTATGGTGTGCCATTTCCCACTTGTGACGTCATGTCAGTGCTCAAAGCTTTCAGTTTCAAAGCATTTCAGGATTTTGATTTGGGAGTTAGAGACACTCAGTCCGGACTTTAAACATGACATCAGGGAAGACAGGAGCTTGGTGTATTTAACTATGCACCTTACTGGGAGAGAGTGACAAATATTTCCAGAGCTCAGGGGTCTCAAGTGTCTTAATTCAGCTCTAAAGGGATGGGGTGGGAGAAACACAGAGAAAGAGCTGCAAAGTTAGTTGTAGAATATTGTGTGAAAAAAATAGAAATAGACACATTGTTCAACACAGGGATCTGCCAAAAACATAAGGGGATATTGCATGCCAGGATCTGTTAGTTATTAGAAATGTGAGGGGTGTGTAAAGGTTGGTGAACCACATCAGTTAGCAGGCATCAGAACGATGTCATGACACTTTTATGCTTATAAAGTATGAAGCATAGAAACAAGGGCTGGGGAGATGCACACCAGCAAAGCGCTTGATGGATAAAGACTCCAGTCTGAAGAATCCACAAAGCAAAGCCGGCTGTGCTGGTGTGCGTCTGCAGTCTCGTTCTCAGGAGGCAGGGGCAGGAGGATCCCTGGGGCTTCTTAACCAGCTAACGTACCCGAACCGGTGGCAAGCTCCAGGTTTGCTGAGAGGATTTGTTGTAAAAAAAGAAGGTGGATAGGATGGGAAGATGGCTCAGTACACAAAGAAACTTGCTGCTAAGATTCACGGCCCAAGGGCCCGCCTGGTGGAAGGAGAGCATGAACTCTTGCAAGTTGCAAGGTCTTCTAACAGCTATACGTATGCTAGGACATGAGCATGCACACACATTCTCTCTGTCTCTGTCTCTGTCTCTGTCATTTCCCTCCCTCATTCCCTCCCTCCTTCCCTCTCTCCCTCCCTTCCTCCCTCCTGTTCTCTCTCCCCCCTCTCTCTCTCAGACACACACACACACACACACACACACACACACACACACACATTTTTTCAAGCTATTCCAGGGTGCCAGCAGTAGACACATATAGTTGGTGGAACTGCAAGTGGTGTTTATCATATTTTATTTTGGTTTTGTTTGCCTGTGTTTTGCCAATCTTTTTTTTCTATAATGACTATATGTCACTCTGGTAATTAATTAGAAGCTTCAGATGTTCCCATGAAAAGGACCTGCTCAGAATCGGCTGAGTTCTCTAACACTCCTCAGGCAAGGGCCCTGACTTAGCCTAGTAGCATGGGACAAGATGGGGGCCGGCACCCCAGAAGCAAAATTACCCAGAACGCTCTTGGCGCATCGCCTAGTCATGAGATTCCCAGTGAAGGGGGAAAGGTTCCTACCATGAATTGCCCTTCACAGGAGAAGTGAGCAGAAATGGCCCAAGTTGATCACTAAGACAGACAGGAAAGTCCCTGCTCCCGGGGTTGGGGTTTATACACTCACTTCCTGTCAGGTGGCCAGCCAGGGGAACACTGTGCCAGGTGCCTTGCAGCAAGTCTGCAGCGTGGCTGGTACCCGTCCCCAAGGTATCCCTGATGAAGAGGGCCCTAGAGAGACTTACCAAATAGCCACATAATGTCCAAGTTCAGGTTTGGAGGCGGGTGGGGGAGACAGAATCCAGAGTGGGGAGGCAAATTACTGACCTCCTGGTGACTGGCCAGTGAGATCCGGGGCATTTGCAGTTCCTTCCCTGCTGGTCACTGACCTGCTGTCCTTGGAGTCACAGGCAGTATCTTTTGGAGGTGAGGCTGGCATCCTTGCTGGTGTTCACTGTGGCCTCCCTGCCTCAGCCCTGGCTCCTGGAGCCTCCTAACTTGGAGAACAGGCCCCCCCGGACTGTGTGTTTGATGTTTACATGGTAGGTAAGGAAGGTCAAGGGGTAGTCCTGAGCTATTGTCTTTGTGCTTACCCTGTTGTCAGTGGGATACCAGAAGGGATCAGCTGAAAGCCACTGGATTTGATGGAAGTCTGAAGAAGAGCCTCATGGCTATTGTTACAGGCACTGGTTTCATCAGAGAGACCGGCAAACAACTGCGGACCTGCGTATCCCCTGGGACAGATGGCCTTCATGAAGATGTCTGTACCTGCTGGGGTAATACCTGTCACCATGAGTGTGGGGGGGCTTCCTGGAAGAGATGGACTGAGATGTGAGCTGATTGCAGGGCTGGGAGTGTAGCCTGGTGGGTAGAGACCTTGCCAAGCATGCACAAAGCCCTGGATTCCATCCTTAGCACCACGGAAGCCAGCATGTGGTGCAAGCCTGGACCTCAGGATGTGGAAAGTGGAGGCTGAAGGATAAGGAGTTCAAAGTCATCCTTGGCTACACAGCAAGTCTGAAGTTAACTCGAGCTATATTAGACCCCGTTTCAAATATAAAGTAACAAACCAAACTAAACTAAAATGGGAATAGTTATAGTAACTGAGTTACAATGATAAGCAAACAGGAATTTCCAAAAGTCGAGAGCCCCATGGGCTTCCGGGGAACGACTCTGGTCTGGTAGACAAATGCAGAGTAGAGCTGGATAAGTGGTGTCTCCGTGGTTCCCTGGGATGTTAGGGAGGCAGGTGGGGGCAGACACCATCAAATCTACCAGGTTAAGAAGGAGGGGTCAGGTAGGGAGCCTTGATGAGGAGTCTAGGAGAAGCACAGTCTATGTGCTCCTGGGGACTGGGGATCCTAATGGATCAGGACTGGAGAGCAGGCTGGGGTGCTGTGGGTATGCAAAGGGGGCTGCCTTGGCCATGGATGTCAATAGGATAGCGCCAGTGAGGCTGGAGGCTGCAGTTGTATAATTTGTGTGGGTATGAGGGCTGAGGTGACCAACCTGGAAATGCTCTGTGTGTGTGTGTGTGTGTGTGTGTGTGTGTGTGTGTGTGTGTGCGTGCGTGCGCGCGCTCGCGCGCGCGTGTGCACAGCATGCATGTGGGGGCTACATGAGGATCTTGCATGCTCTCCCCTCCTTGTTTGAGATGGGGTCTCTTGTTCACTTATGCAAAGGCAAGGCAAGCTGGCCTGCAGCTTCTGGGGATTCCCCAGTCTCTGCCTTTTATGGGCAGCAAGGAATCACAGATCACAGACGTGTACCACCATGGCCAGCTTTTATGTTGTTCTGGAGTCTGAACTCAGGTTTTTATGCGTAAGCAGCAGGTGCTTCACACACTGACCCACCTCTCCATCTCCCTAGCCCTTGCTCTGTTTCTTTTCTCTTCTCCTGCTCCTCCTCCTCCTCTTTATTTTTTCTATTTTTGGAGTAGGAGTCAGGGGACAGAGTCTCACTATGTAGCTAGCCATGGCTGGCCTGGAATTTACCATGTAGGCCACAGTCAGGTGGCCTGGGGTCTGTATCCATGTCTGTCTCCTGATGCCTGTTGTCCCTGACATCTGGGCATGCACAATCTAGGCTTCTTCCCAAAGGCCTACACAGGTGTGAGACACTATACAGCTGGTCTCTCATCCTTAGCAGGCGTCCCTAAACTCTACAGCACAGCTGATGGAGGAGACTCTGGCATGCCCCACTAATCCAGCATCCAGAAAGAGCAAGTGGCCTAGGGATATGGGAGGAGTAGGGTCCACTCACAGTGACTAGAGTTCCAGCAGGGAATTGTCCTCCGTCTCTAAGTGACTTCCTGAGAAAATGACATGTGAGGGTTGTAGGCCTCCATGCCAGTCGGACAGTGGCCTGGGGACCCCAAAGGACTGAAGCCGTGGCTCCCCCAACCACTCTGGGAGCAAGAGATGGGCATTGCCCCTCCTCCAGCCTTTTGAGTGGATGGGGCCTCCCTATCAGGAGCTGAGCTGTGCTGTAGAGTTTAGGGTACCTGTGAAGGCTGGGAGGCCTGCTGCCCTAATGTTGCACATCTGAGTAGGTCCTCAGGAAGATGTCAGGGACAAGAGGCATCAGGAGACAGACACAGCTGCAGACACAGACTTCAGATGTTGGGGGCACTTGGGTTGGGCCAGATTCCCCCCTTCCTTTTCCCACCCTTCCCTCCCTCTTTCCTTCCTTCCCTCTTTCTCCTCCTTTGTGTGTGTGTGTGTGTGTGTGTGTGTGTGTGTGTGTGTGTGTGACAGGTTTATGTGATTCTGGGCTCTGTACACGGTAGACAACCCTCTGCCCACTGCCCTGTACCCAGAGCCTTCCGATTGCTTTGATCTCAGATGCTTGCTGCCAAACGGCTTCAGGGCTCTGTGTAAGGTCCTGACGTCTTCCTGTGGATTTGCGCCCTTTGCCGTGCGGCCACGTCCTCATCGGGTCTCCACGCCCGAAGGAAAGCAGGGAGGGACACTGTCCCCTGGCTGGCTTCCCTGAAAGATGCCACCAGCCATCTCACCTTCCCACACCGGGACCTGCCGGCCCCTCTGCTGAAGCCGCAACACCTGGCTCAGCCACTCCCGAATTCCTGTCCCCCGGGAACTGTGTGAAATAATGAATGCTTAGTGACATTTTCAGTCCCCAACCTTTGTGGGAATCGGTTATGCAACGGCGAAGAAACCGATGAGCCTGGCGTGGCTGGAGTGGGAACGGCAGTCTAAGCGGTGTTGCACATCGGGGGGTTGCAGAGTCAACAGGCCTGCGGGGCCTCTAGAAAAACATGACTTCCAGGTATGTCCAGCCTGTGGCCCAGGGCAGCTATGAAGGCAGCGCAACACGTTTGTTGACCAAAATATCAAGTCACTAAGTCAAAAAGGTTAGATAGCCCTGTAAGAGTCTAAAAAAAAAAAAAACAAAACCCAAGGTTCACTATAAGGGCATAGCACCCTTGGCAGAGTGTGCTGGGGGGTTGTGGGGAGGAAAAAGCAAGGAGAGGGGTGTGTGTATGCGTGTGCGTGCATGTGCGTGTGTGTGCATTGCGTGTGCGTGCGGGCACACGTGTGTGTGTGTGTGTGTGTGTGTGTGCGCGCGCGCTCGCGCGCGCGCGCGTGTGTGTGTGTGCCCCAGCATCCCTGTGAGAGCGACCTTGACCTGACTCTGGGATGAGATCTGGGGTGGCAGTGCAGATGGAGACACCACCTTGAAGTAGATGTGGGAAGCACAGGACAGAGGTGACCATAGGGCCCCCTGTTTCTGCTCCGACATCACCTGGACGGTGGCTCACAACTGGAGGGAGGTCTAACCAAGATGATGAGATGGTCAGGGTGTCCCAGTCAGGGGTACCCAAGACCATGAGGGGCTCAGTCAGAACTAGGTGGGAGAGGCTCTCAAGATGCCCAGCATCCTTGACAATCGAGCGTCAGGCCCAAGCTCAGAGGAAAACTGAGGGGCATCAGGGTGAGAAGATGGCTCCCAGGGGTCCAAGGTGAGGAGCTGGAAGCAAGCAAGCCAGGCCCAGCTGCTAGGAGGTCAAGCGGGCCTGATCCGGCGCACCCTGCTGCATTGGATGTGAAGGTCGCAGCAAACCATCCTTGGTGGTTTGAAAAGCGAGTGAGGGTGAAGAAGCTGGGACGTGAGGAAGTTGCTCCGTCATAGAGGCTGCTCTGAGAGGACAGCAGACAGAGCAGGAGGCTCCATTCCTCTACACGGGGGCCTCTGCACAACTTGAGGGTGCTAATAACATATGGCAGGCTCCCTCGGCCTAACCATCCTGTCTCAGAAACTTTGCACATGGCCCCTGGAGTGACATTTCTCGCCCATTCTTCTTCCTTTTGTATGTGTGTATGCGTGTCACAGCAACATGTGTGGGGGAGTACACACACACATGTGTGTGTGTGTACCTGGGTATGGAGACCATGGACAGATTCAACTGTCATCCCTTATTTTTTGAGACAGGGCTCCCACTGGCCTGGATCTTGCCAAGCAGTCTAGGATGACTGTCTAGCAAACTCCAGGGACTTGTCTGTCTCCAACTTACCCAGAATTGTGATTACAAACATAATCACTCTCTAGTTGTTGTTTTGTTTGTTTTTAACATGAGTTCTGGGGATTGAATTCAGATCAACTGAAAGCACTCAGGAGATTTCAAAGCATGAGCCATCTTCCCTCCCTCCCTCCCTCCCTCCCTCCCTCCCCCTCTCCCCCTCCCTCCCTCCCCCTCTCTTTTTTTCTTTCTTTCTCTATTTTTTTAGACTACCATACAAAGTAATGGCTTTCATTATGGCATTTTTGCACATTCATCCCCATTTAACTTTGCTCTTATTAATGTCACCTATACAATTCCTGTTCATCCTTCTGGTTATCGGAGATGATGCTTCCTCACGAAGTCACTACTTGAATCTGCTAAGGCACAGTCCCTGAGGCACATGTTTTTCCTCCGGGCCATGTGAGTTGTGTTCAGTCATGATTCTTCCTCTCACAGAGCTCCCTCGTGGGGAGCAGAAGCTCGTGAAGTTACACAAAGTGAAATTGAAGTGACATTGAGAACCAGGTTCCAGGTGGGCTTCCAGCAGCCCTGGGTTGAACATGAATAATCGAAGGGAAGGCGGCCCTAAAATAGAGTGTCCTCTTGATCTGAGAAGATGCTCTTTAGAGTAGGCAGTGGCCACTGCGTAGGCTCTCACTGGCCAAGGTGCTGAGACTAAGTGACGTTTGAGTTCCCAGCCTTAAGCGGAACATTTGTATCAACCTTTTCAAGGCTCAGGGAACACTATAGAAGAGGCAGTGGGAAGAATGTAAGAGCCCGAGGAGGGGAGGAGTGCCTTGGAACACTGTCTTCAGGGCATGGTGTTGCTGTTGTATTCTCGAACTCGGCAGCTGTGATCACCCACACAGGCCTGCAGAAGATTTGGCACATCAGCGTTCCATCTCTCAAAGCCCCGCTCACCCCTGGGGATCTGCAGGCAGTTACTGGTTGTTGGGAGAGAGAGGGACATTGTCTTCAGTGGTGTATGTTAGTATTCAGGCATCTGTACTGGCTTACCCCTGGGGTCCTGACAGGACACGCCCTCAGCTGCAACCACTAAGAGCACCACCTGTGCTCATTCACTACATTCCCTTATAAAAGGTGGGCCTTGCCCACCTCACTTCTCTTCCTCTCTCTGCCTCTCTTTCTTCTCCACCATTCCTGCCTCCAGAAGCTGGTCTCCCCCCTTTCCTATTCCTTTCCCCCAATAAAGAAACCCTCCACACGAGCCCTGTGGTATGATGGTGTCTCTCTCTCATGTTGTTTTTAAAATTATAACAGTGAAGCCACTGGCAAGGTGCCCATGCCCTATAAATAAGCAGTCACCCACGTTCCGGTAAGCAACCCCCATGGAACACGTTGTTATACATGCCCCCTCACACACACGGATCCTCACACTAGAAGGCCCTAAATAACACAAATAAGATTGCATAGTAAATAAAGGGAGCTCAGAACATGGCTTCCCTAGGCTTTCTTGGCGGCATTTGAAGAGACCAGTGTCCATATGGGCACAAAACTGGTATCTGGGGTGAGGGTGAGCAAGCATGAGCCCCACCAGCCTGGTTTTGAGGAAGAGGAGACCCCATCCCCACTCCCGCCATCTCCCTGGTCAAATCTCCTTGGGTGCTGATGGCATCAGTATCTTCTCACAGAGGCCAGCTTCAGTGACTTAATGCTGTAAGCATATGCATGTGTGAGAGTAATGCACACGTGCGTGTTGGTGCCCATGGAAGCCAGAAGAGGGTGTTGCATCCTCTGCAGTCGGAGTTACAAGTAGTTGTGACTTATCTAATGTGAGAACTGGGATCTCAACTCGGATCCTCTCTGAGAGCAGCAAGCCTCTTAACTGCCGAGCCATTTCTTCAGTCCCCCTTGGTGACCTTGGAATGGTGACTGAAGGATGAGCAAGATAGAGTGTGTTGGACTTCTTGCAAGTGACTATGGGCTTTGCTGTCTCTGAGTTCCTGTCCCTGCTTCCATAGACTGGGCCTGGGGCAGGTGCCGTGGACTGAATGAATCAGTGGGTGGATTCCTGAATTTGTTACTGAGAGAGCAGCTACATTCAGAGACTGGCATTTCCAGCCCACTGAGAAAGGCAGCCGCCGTCTCACTGTACACGGGACTTCAAATCAAGTTAATGGTGAAGCCTGTTCCTCATGTCATGACGTGGGAAGGAACTAAAATAATCATGGCAAGCTCTGGTCTTTTAAAATAAGGATTTGTCACCCTGCTGACCAGAAAGAGGCCCATTCATAAGTATGTGATCCAGGGATGTCATCCATAGGGCCTCGATGTGACTCTAATAAGGCCAAAAAAAAAAAAATCCTCAAAGTTCAGGCCGGTAGCAGGTGATGATTCGTTGTATGTCCTGTTACAGAGACAATTCTTCAATTCCAAGAGTCATAACAGGAAATCAGAGAGTAGCCAATAGGGAGGGCTGCGAGTTGCTGGCCCATGGGGTGTGGTCCGAGAGCATAGGGGCAGAGGCAGTGGGGCCTGGGCAACTTGACACCAGGAAGAGTTTACCTGGGGGTAAGTGAGTGGTGATCAGGGAACAGAGGGTGTGTGGAGGCAGATAGAACAGGGATGCAGGGCTAGGGAAAGGTCTTAGCATCTAAGTCCAGCTTGAAAGTGCCTGTAACTCCATATCTAGGGGACTGATGCCCTCTTGTGGCCTCTGTAGGCACCTGCATTCGCAAGCACACACCACACACAGATGCACACATGCACACACAATTTTAAATAATAATAATGAAACAAAAATCTTTAACAAATAAAAGCATGAAGACACAAAAGTAACCACTGTACTGCAGGAGATGGGGGGAGTGGATAAGTGCTACACTTAGGGGTTGGTGGGGGCCAGTGGTGAGTTCCCCTCAGGTATGTAGAGTCCTGTGGGCCCAGAACTAGAATAGAAACAGTTTTGAAAAGAATAAAGTCAGAAACTTAATCTACCTAATCTTTCACTATTTGTTTGTTTACCTATTAGATAGGTCCACATATAGCCCAGGGTGGCTTTGAACCTCTGATCCTCCAGTCTCCATTTAGTCTGGGATGGACTTCACGCATGCTACAAAGCATTCTTACTAACTGAACTACATCCTGAGCCCCATCTGACCCTTTAAAAGATGTGGCATCCAGTGACTTTGTTTAGAACACAGGCGGGAGTCCAGAAATAGATGCCTATGTTCATGCATGCTCAGTCTATTTTCGGTCAACGTACGAAGAGAACTTGTTACAACGATACGCTTTTTGTGATGGCTAATCTTGGTTGTCAACTTGATTCACCTAGGAAGAGGGAGCCTAGACCGAAGAACTGCCTTCATCAGACTGGGTTGTGGATATGTCTGTGGGGGCGTTTTCTTGATTGCTAATTGCTGTAGGCCCGCTGTGGGTGGTATGGTTCCAGGGCAGGTGGCCTGGGGTCTATTAGGAAGGTAGCTTAATGTGAGCCCAGGAGGAAGCAAGGAAGCAGTATTCCTTTGCGGCTTCTGCTTCAAGCTCCTGCATTGGCTGCCTTGGCTTCCCTTGACGGCAGACTGTGAGCTAAAAGTGCAAGACGAAATAAACTCTCTTACCCAAGTTGTTTTCATCACAGCAACAGAAAGGAAATTAGAACACCTTCCAACAGTTGTAACAACTGCACATACATGTACCAAAGTTGTGTGTATAGATGTGAACACATGTGCACGTGGGTGCACTTGTATGTGGAGGCCAGAGATCAACACTCCAGTTTCTCTTCTCAATCTCTTCCACCTTATTTTCTGAGGCAGTGTTTCTCACTGAACCTGGAGTTAATTGGTTCCGTTAGACAGGCTGGTCCAGGAACTCCGGGAATTCCCGTCTTGTTCCCCCAGAACTAGGGTTTACTGCCACGCCCAGCTTTTACAGGGGAGCCGGAGATCTGAACTCAAGTCCTCATGCTCATTTGGTGGACACTTTACTGGCCAAGCCTCCCCTTCAACAAAACAAAACAACAAATGAAAATCCCCACAAACACTACTTTAAATTCTTTTCCGTTTTTAAATTATATTCATTTGTTTATTTGTACGTGCAGGCGAGGTGTAGAAGGGCGTACAGTGAGGGAGTTATTCTCTCCTCCCATTCGGGATCAAGGACAGATCATCAGGGTTGGCAGCGAGCACCTTTACCACTGAGCCATCCCATCCTCTCTCAATCCTTTTTGAAACAGCAACTCTCACTGAACCTGGAGTTGGCTGGCTAGAATTCCCATCCTTTCCTGATGCTGCGTTTGCCTGCATGCTGTCACACAAGGTTCTCTTTTTTTATGAGGGTTCTGGGGAGCAGATCTTGGGTCCTCCTGCTTGTATGGCGAGCACTTCATTGACTGAGCCAACTCCCCAGACCTTGGGGAATGTCTGATAGCAACTTTATTTATAAATCAACCAGTACAAGGCATAACCCAGATATTCTTCCAGAGGAGATCATAAGCAGGTCCATACTATGTCGTACTGTCCAGCAACAAAAAAGAAGGAGCTGTGGGTCTGTAAGATGGTTGAGTGGGCAAAGGTAGTAGCCGCACAAGCCTGATGACCCACACACCTGTATCTTCCTCTGTCACTCTCTACCTTATTTGGAGACAGGGTCTCTCTATGAACCTGTACATATTGACCATCCAGCCTCAGGGATCCTCCTGTCTCTGCCTCCCCGGTGCTGGCATAGCCGAGGGGTTTGTCTGGACTAGTTAATTGAGTGGGAAGACCTTCCCGCTGTGGCCATTCCCTAGCTTGGGTTCTGGACTGTATGAATGGGGAAAGGGAACTGAGCAAGATCGTGCATTCATCCTGTTTCCAGATTATGGATGCAATGAGCAGCTGCTTCAGGCTCCTGCTGCTTTGATTTCCCCGCCATGAATGGTATCTTGAACCGTGAGCCAAAGCAAAGCCTTTCTCCCTTAAGCTGCTTTTGTCGGAATGTCTTATCACAGCAACAGGAAAAGGAAGTAAGACAGCTGGGCACCAGTAAAACCTGTAAAACCAGACAGCCCAACGGGGAATTTTATACACTGCAAAGCACCCCCAGCTGAGGGGAAACACAAGATCAACTGTAGAATGTGGCCAGTGACTCAAACCGTATTACAAGCGAGTGACGTAATCACAGGGAAGGCGGTATGGACACAAGGCTGAGTTGAGTAACTCTCGAAAAGTGTTTTGTTTGACTGCCTCCGGGCTAAGTTGAACAGTACTGCACACAAAAATTGTGTTGGACTTAGTAGGTCTGTTTCCCGTACAGGTCCTTAACACTCTCTGTATGCCAGTGTTGAACAAATCAATATATTGTAGGTGAGTGCAGCCGGGTCTCCCCAGAAAAGGAACTCACAAATAATATAAAAGGCTAGAATGATCAGGGTGACATTGTACTAGAGTTTTCAGTATGCATGTGTATAAACACACACACACACAATTCAGACACATGTATACATGGATTATGACACATAACCACACTTCCTCATTCTCACAGTGAGTGTCCAGAAGCAGTAACAGTTGAATGCCAATGGCCACATGTAGCTCATAGTTCTTAGCTTCCGTGTCATTAAAAAAAAGAAAAAAGAAAAGACGCAGTGTTTCACAGAGAAATGTTCGAGTCCAGAGTTATGGCAGGAAAAACATAATGCTGGAAAAAGGCAAGGTTCCTGGTAAAAGAGCATGGTGGGGCTGGTAAGGGCTGAGTGGGTAAAATGTACGCTATGCCATGCATGAAAACATGCGTGCATACAAAGATGCATGCCTGCAATTCCAGCACTGGAGAGGCAGAGACAGGAGGATCCCTGGGGCTGGATGGTCAGCCAGCCTAGCTGAGTCAATGAGTACAGGTTCAGAGAGAGACCCTGTCTCTAAATAAGAGTGACAGAGGACAACACTCAGAAGTGACCTTTGGTTTCCACACGCTCCCCCACACCCCAAGCACAGGAGGTAAGAGGAAACTTCTAGCTCCAGGAAGATGAAATAAGCATTATTTCCCAATTCCTTCAGCTAAAGGCAAATGTACAGCCAATACATACAAAATAAAGAAAGCATATTGGTGAGAGACCTCAACACAACATGGTGGTGAGCTGCTTTATTTTACTTCTTGCCTCATATATCTCAAACAAAAAGATAAAAGAACCTTCTAGCTCAGAAACAAGGCCAGATGACAACTAATGAAAAAATGAATGAGTAAAAATAGACCATCTACTCTCTCCAGGTGAAGTACTGGGAAAGGGGTAACCAGAAAAACAGTGGTCACACCACCAGCCCTGCTAACAGAGGGCCATGTAGTCTTAGAGCTATAATTCCTTCCTTCCTTCCTTCCTTCCTTCCTTCCTTCCTTCCTTCCTTCCTTCCTTCCTTCCTCCCTCCCTCCCTTTCTCCCTTCCTTCCTTCCTTCTTTCCTTCCTTCCTTCCTTCTTCCCTCCCTCCCTCCCTCCCTCCCACCTGCCTGCCTTCCAGCAAGGTCTTATGAAGCCTAGGCTGGCCTTGAACTCACTACATAGCCAAGAATGACCGTAATTTCTGATCTTCCTGTTTCTATCTCTCAAATGCTCGGATTGCAGGCTTGGAACACCACAGCTGGTTAAGTGGTGCTGAGGATCAAATTGGGAGCTTT
Organism: Mesocricetus auratus; assembly: GCF_017639785.1. NCBI lineage: Eukaryota > Metazoa > Chordata > Mammalia > Rodentia > Cricetidae > Mesocricetus > Mesocricetus auratus. Next base: position 69,544,081 of record NW_024429266.1, read on the forward strand.
GTGAATGCCAAGCAAGCATACAATGTTCCTAGACCGAGCCCACCATTATTGCAAGGCTCACACATAGGTACTTCAGCATGCCCGCTTGCATGGTAAGGGTGAGATGAGCTGGGACATTTATCCCCACCCAGCCTTGATGAGGTATCCCCCCCTCCTTTATACAGTGCTGTCAGCTGAGGCCTGATGCAGGGTCAGGACTCATACTGCAGTCCAAGGACTCTTACCCCTGTCAGTAAAGACCACACAGGAGCCAGAATCCCCACCTTCTCAGCAGCAGTGGGGAACTCTCCTACTTGGAAACCACTGGCAAATGAATGGGAGCCCCAGGCTTCTATTTCCATCTAGAGGTGACAAGGCAGTGCCTCACCCCATGTCCCTTTTGAACTAAATAGCCAAGACAAAAATTGCACTTGGCAATTACAAACACACTTGAAACAAACAAACAAAAAAAGTTATCAAGCCTCAGCCAAAATGAACAGATAGAAAAACTCACCAAAGGAAACAAAGAGAACAAATGAAATGAATATTTAGAGCTGAAAAGAAAAATAACTGAAAGAAAGATTTCAATTGGATGAGCTCAACAGCAGAGTGGAGGTGATGGAGAAAGGGACCCGTGAACCTAAAGACAGAACCTCCCTGAATAATGGAGAAAAAAAAATAGACCAAACGACAACAAAACCAAAACCTACCAAAACAAACCCAAACTACAACCAAACCTAAACTCAAAACCAAATCGCACCATCGTCAGCAACAACCAAACCAAAAGAACAGCAGCTGTAGAATAATCCTTGGGCTCTGCGGTGCTGTGTAAGAGCTCTAACATATGTGCTGCTGGAGTTCCAGGAAAAGGGGGCGGGGTGAACACTTGCAAGAAGCGGGCTAGGAGATGACTGGCTAAAGATGAGAATTAGGGTTTGGGTTTCCAGAAATTCACCTAAATGCTAGGTAAGCATGGTAGTCTCCTTGTAATTCCAGCCTGGAGGGTGGAGACAGGGGCTCCCTAGAGCAGCAGGTAGCAGGGATAGCCATATTAGTGAGCTCTGGGTTTGATTGAAATATCCTGCCTCCAGACATTATGCACTGAGAGACCTTGGAACACTCAGCCCTAAGTGAGTTATCTCCATCAGTTCCATCCCCTCGGGGTTCAGGGAAGCCCGCGGAAGAGGAGGAGGAGGAGAGAGTGTAGGAGCCAGAGGGGACAGAGGACAGTAAGGAAACACATCCCTCTAAAGGCCATCATGAACTCACAGCGTCTGAGGCAGCACACACAGGCCTGTGAGGTCTGCAGTAGATGGGGTCCAAGAGCTGTAAGAGTAAGGGGACACATGCCCCCATGCCTAACCCGGAGAAGTCCCCCGCTGATAGCCACGTTCAAGCGAAAACCAAGCGTCCTCCAAAGGGGTCTCACTGGGGAAACAAACTTCTCTTCAGGGTGGCTGCAGGCCCAGCAGGAGACGACACACAGAAATGAACTCAGTCGTATCTTTGGAGGTTCCTTGTCTCAAAACAGGCATATCAGAGCTTTTCTTTTCTCTCCCCCTCTCTTTTTAAAATTTTATCTTTTTTTGTTTTTATTTTATTTGCATATTTTCTCTCTCTCACACACACTCTCTTTCTCTCTCCTTACAGGCCATTTGCATATATATTATGGCTTCCACTTTAGTGGTTTTATGGGACTCATGAGTGTGGGAACAAGTCCGTCTCTCTTTCTTGTGCCTTCTCTTGGGTTCTCTTCCTTTTGTTTTAGTTTTAATATTATCACATTTCATTATTCTCCCCTAGAAGCCTGTTTGCTTTCTAATGGGAGACAGGAAGGGGGTAAAGCTGGATGGGAGGGGAGGAATTGGGGGAGTAGAGGGAGAGGAAACCATAATTAGGATTTATTATGTGAGGGGTGAAAATGTATTTTCAATAAAAGAGGAGAGAGAAAGAGAGAGAGAGAGAGAGAGAGAGAGAGAGAGAGAGAGAGAGAGAGAGAGAGAGAGAGAGAGAAAGAGATCCTGCCCCAACAAATGAGAAGAAACGAGAGAGGGTGAAGCCTAACATCAACCTCAGGTCTTCATGTGCACTGGTACACATGCCTACCCCCACTCTTGTGAAGACAACAGACATGCGTATGAACACACACACACACACACACACACACACACACACACACACAATGGAAAAGAAAAACAATGACTCGAATCTGCCCCTGTTTGGCAAGAAACACGATCCTTAGGACTAAGATGAGGGGTCCACACTATGGACTGAATGTTCCTGTCTGCCCCACACCCATTCACGTCTTGAAGCCCAACCCCCTAGAACAACGGTCAGGAGGTAGGTGCATTTGGGGGTGGGTAACAGAGATGACATGAAGACAGCCAGTGGAACCCCAATGCGATTAGCACATTCTGTTCACGGTATTTGCTTCATTCATGTGTATGCATGTTTCTTTATGTGCACACACTTCTGCTTGGGGGTCCCTGTGGAGCTCGGTAGATGCCATTTATTCTCTGGAGCTGGGGTTACAGGCAGTTGTTGTTGGTGGGAACTGAACTCTGACCCTCTGAAAGAGCAGCTAGGTCTAAATGGCTATACCATCTTTGGGCCTGGGATTAGCATCCTTCTGAGAGTTCAGGGTGCTTCCTCCCTCGAGAGGAGGCATAGTGAGAAGGCTGCCTTCCAGCATGGCGGAGCAGCCCTCAGCAGACATGGAGTCTGCTGGTGCCTTGATCTTGGGCTTCTCAGCCTTCAGAACTGTGACAAATAAATATTTATTGTTTAAGCTACTTAGAGTGTGATATTTTGTTATACCACCCTGAACTGAGACAATTCCAAATGGGAAAAAAACACAAAGAAATCTACGCCAATTATAATTAAGTTATGATTATACTTCTGTCAACTAGAGGCTGAGAAAAAAATCTTGAAAGCAGCCAGAGAAAATTGAGGAAACACAAATTGAAATACCAGCAGAATTAGAGACGTAAAAGCCAGAAGAAAATGACAGTGTATTCCCAGTCTGAAAGAGAAGAGTCGTCAGCTCCTGATTCTGTATCCCATAAATGTATAAAGGCTGAGAGATGGCTCAGTGGGTAAGAGCACTTGTTCTTCAAGCATGAGGTCCCGAGTTTAAAACCTCAGCACCCACTTGAAAAGACGGGCATGGCTGCGCTGCCTGTAACCTCAGCACTGAGCGGGTGAAGACAGGGTACTGAAAACACTCTGTCTAGCCAGCCTGCTTGAATAGTGAGTGAGATTCTAGTTCAATGAGAGACCTTGTCTCAAGGCAATTAGGAGAAGAGCCATAGACAAAGACACCAAATGTTCTCCTCTGACCTATATGTACACATGCATGGGTGTGCATATTTGCACACTTGCATGCACCACAGATGTAAACATACAGAATACCATATACAGGTCCTCCACGCCACACACACACACACACACCCACCGTAAATATTTATTTTTAAGTTGTGTGTGTGTGTGTGTGTGTGTGTGTATGTGCCTGTGTATATGTCTGAGCATCACCTATGTGCAGGTGTCAGCAGAGGTCAGAAGAGGATGTTGGATCCCTAGGAACTGGAGTTACAGGTGGAACTGGAGTTACAGGTGGTTGTGAGAAGCCTGATGTAGATTCTGGGAGCCCAACTTGGGTCTTCTGCAAGAGCAGCAAGTGCTCTTAGCCACTGAGGCATCTCTCTAGGCCCCACACATACACAAATAAAAGAATAGTAAAAAGAAAAAGGGTAAATCAAAACACTTTCCAGACAAAGGAAAACTAAGAAGATTTATTGTTAGCCCATCAATGAAAGAACATCAAAGAAACTTCCATGGACAGAAAGAAACAAAGGAGGAATTGGAACAGTTGAGAAGGACGGAATAACATAGTAAAATATGGGCAACTATAATGCTCTTTCTTTGTGTTTTCTAAATTATGCTTGACAATAGAAGCAAAATTATAATGCTGTGTGATGTGATTTCAAACAATGTTTATAAAGGAAACATAAGGAAATTATAAGCAGGACATAAAATAAGGTGAATCTTTGTGTTCACTCAAATGGATAAAATGATGACATAAGATTTTATGCCTATAAAATTTCATATCTAGAGAAATCACTAAAATTGCTATGTGAAAAGATACACTCTGAAACACTATAGATAAACTAGAGTGGAATTATCTAAAAGTGATCTTTTAAAATATATTAGTAACTCACATAGCTAAAGGAAAAAATACATAAATGAGAGGCAGAAGACAAAAAATTTAAATGGCATAATGAAGTCCTAAATATCAATTTGGTACACTAAATGTAAAAGACCTAAAAACATCAATTAAAAACAGAGATTGGCAAACACAACAGAATTACCTTCCCCTGATGAACGTTACAAAAGTACATTGAAAAGGAAAAGATGAGGAGAGACATCGTAGAAATGTCAATCAATGAAAGAAGTGGTCTGGGGAGGTAGCTTTGCGACAGTGTTTGCCTATCATGCACAAAGCCCTCAGTTCAATTCCCAGAACTGTCAAAAACAGGAGTGAAGGCAGTGCTATGCTTATGTTAGACTCAGTAGACTTCACATCAAAGATAATTACCAGAGACAGAGAGGGGCATTACATACTGACAAGGCAATCAACCGAGAACATACAGCAGCCTTAAGTATAGAGCCACCAAGTAAACAGAACATCCAATCAGGTGAAGCAGAACCTGCTAGCACTGAATAAATAGAGAAATATACTACCATAAGCAAATATTTCAATACCCCTTGTTCAACAATTGATATGACAACTACACAGAAAACCTGTGAGAACTTGATACCTTCAGCCTATAAGATTCAACTGGCAAATATAGAGATTCCAACTAATAATATCAGAGCTACCTTCTCCTTCACTCTTTGTTCCTTTGTGTCTCTTCTCCTTCCCCTCCCTTGACTTCCCTCTCTCACACCTCTCTTCCCTTCTCTCTTTCCTCCCCCCTCAGCTTTCTTTCCCAAGGTTTAAAACAACTCCAGGTTACTTACAGCTGTGTAGGTCAGATAATCTCGTGTGAGTCTCACCACCGTTGGGGGTGGCTAATGCTGGTTTCCAGAAGTGGGTTGGGTCTCACAAAATTAGCTTCTGAGACATGGGGTTTCAGTAAAACAGTGACATTCCACATGCTCTCTTACTCCCTGCCTCATCATGTGACCTCTCTTTCCTCACCTGTTCACCATGTTGAGATGTTGACAGAAGATGGAGTTGTTCAATCTTGAACTCTCAGTCTCCCTCGTAAATAAAGTCCCTGGTCTTCGTTGTTTTGTTATAGCATCTAAAAAAATGAACCAAGGCAGCTGTCTAGGCTCCTGTCCATCCCCATGCCCACAGCTCCTAGGGAATACATAATGGGATCGGCTGCTCCAGGTTCAGTCCTTCATGGAGCTCTGGGAAGGGAGGGGGCGGCTCTGAGGGCATGTCTGTATTTCAGGTCCTTAATGGGCACATTCTCACCCCATCTTCCCAGTTCTTCGAAGATGGGACTCATCCATGCCCATTCATGGAGGTGGAAATGGTGACACGGAGACATCAGACAACCTGACCATTGTGAGGGCTGGAGGCAGGAGCCAGGTGACTTGACACAGAGTTCAAGCTCTTTCCCAGATGTGCCTTATCTCAGAGATCCAAAACCTAACCAAGAGCATGAGTGACTGTGATTCGACCCTAAAGACCAGGCACAGGGCTGGGCCTGCCTAAGTTCTGCCGGTGGTAACTGTCTTCTGATCACGCTACAAGGTTGGTACCCGGGAACGCGGAGTAAGCAAGTGAGAAGCGAGGAGTGGTTGACATCAGGTGGTCATGAGGGTCTTATTAGTTCTTATTCCTTCCCAATTTCAAAAGTCAAGATGGCCCCAGGGGGAGAATCTCCCTTCTGCATACCAGTTAGGCTGCTTCAGAGAGAGAAAAAAAAAGAAGGTTTTATTTGGCCCTGGACGTCATTCCTGAGAAATGAGGGCTGCAGAGCGTGTACACTCTACAAACTTCTTGTCTCTGATAACTCGCCAATTTTGGGTGTGATCCAAGAACTGGTATGTTGTGGGTTTCCAGTCCAAGCTGGTCTTGGCTTCCCTGGGTGGAGGCTTTAGCTGGGCTGGATTCTTGGAGCTTGATTTAACACATACCAAAATGTTTGGGTCCGTTGCAAAAACAGAGACGAAAATCGCCGTCGTATTTCAGTTCCAGTCCCCAGCTTAATGGTATTAGGCACAGTGATGTAATAATGCAACACACATGCTCCCAGGGTGACCGTCTGCCGGCTGTGAGCAGGCTCTGTGACTGCCCTACAACGGACAGAGGTTAAAGAAAAGCCAGGACAGCTGAAAAAGAGCCACAGGATTCTTCCAGGCTTCGTGCCTTCCTGTCAGTGTGCCCTGTGTGCCAGGAGCGGGGCTGGCACGGAGCTAGGTGTGGCTGGACTTCAGTGACAAGCACATGTGACGTGGGTACAGGTGGGGACTCCTTGTTTCTTGGTGATAGCTGTGAGTTTGACACCCCCCACCCCAGCAGAAATCCCTCCACTGGCATCTCTAGATGTGAACACACACATCTATGGATGGGCCCTCCCTCCCTCCCTCCGTCCCTCCATCCCTTCGTCCCTCCCTTCCCTCCCTCCCTCTCTCCTTCCCTTCCCTCCCTCCCTCTCTCCTTCCCTTCCCTCCCTCCCTCTCATAGCATCCTTCCTACCTTTCAACAACTCTTGTCCTCAGGAAGGACAGAAGCTTGTCAGTGGGTGCAGAGCTCCACCTGTCTGCTTTGGGGCGGGGTTTGGGTCTGGTTTTGGTCTTGGTCTTATTTGAGCTGTGCCATCTTCTTCTCCTGGGAGTCTTTATGGGCACTTGAGAGGGAGCCTGTCTACTGAGGGGAGTCTGGGCCCCAGACACAGTGGGAAACTGGAGGCATAGCCTGTATGCTCGGTCACCATGAAAAAAAAAATGGGCCTGTGACTGCAGAGATGCTCAGTGGGCAAAGACACTTGCCGTGCAAGGATGAAGATACACGTTTGATTGCAGGGCGATCAAGATGACTCAGGGGGTACAGGCGCTTGTGGCTAAGTGTGATGACATGAGCTTCATCCCTGGAACCCTGTGGTGGAAGGAGAGAACCGACTTCTCCAAGTCGTTCTTTGGCCCTGACACATTGTGCATATGTGTACACACACACACACACACACACACACACACACACACACACACACACACACTAAACAACAAATATTTTTAAAAAGTGGCCTAGCAGGCATGGTGGAGAAGCAGCAAGAGGGGGAGCCCTGGGCCAGGCAGTCTAGGTGAGTTGAGGAGCTCTAGGTTCCGTGAGAGATTCTGTCTCAAAATATAAGATGGGGAGTAATTGCTAAAGACATGTGATGTCAACCTCTGGCCTCCACATAAATGTACACACATGTGTACCTGCACATATGCCCCCCCACACACAAAGGTTGGGGGGGACATCAAGATGGATCAGCAGGTAAAGATGTTTTACACCAAGTCTGATGACCTGAGTTTCATACCCAGGACCCACATAGTTCAAGGAGAGAGCTGGGTCCTACAAATTGTCCTTTGAACTCCAGAGACATGCTGTGGCATGCATGCTTGTGCACACACACATGGAAAATAAACAAAGACTTTGGGGTGCCAGATGCTCACCCATCCTCTGGCAGCTTCTGTGGTCAGCCTGGTCCTTGGGTGTAGCCTGCACCATGCTAGGGCATGGGGGCGTCGGCCTGCTGCAGAGGCCTTTCTTGAATTCCCATGGGGCTTTGCGCTTCACTCACCAGTTTTGTCTGTCCTTGATAATTTGGACAGCGAGCAGGTACCTGAGTGGTAAGGAAAAGAAATGGGTGTCTCTTTAAGTTTTGTGACTTTTTTTCTGGGGAGTTGTGAACAATGGTCTGTTCAACACAGACAGGACACTGATGACAGACAGACCAAAGAGACAAGTCCACCCAAGTCTAGACTATTGAAGCAGGGTCAAGTGGGTGATTCAAAGGCAGCTGTGTCACTGAGCAGCCCGCTCCAGTGTGGTGACAGCTCACAAAGGCAGAACTCTCAACAGCTTTCTGTTAAGTTGCAGGCAGCTCTACAGGTCCCAGAGTCTCTTCTTGCCAGCAGTTCTTACTGCTTTTACAAACCCAGAGAGGGGCCTTTTGAATCTTGTAATTTTCCTGAACTTCCTGAGTCGTTTAATTTTCTGTTTGTTCCCCCCCTTGAGTCTCAGAGGGATATTTCAGTTAGGAGGAAACAGGCTCGTGCACAACACTGGGAAGTGGGTAGAGGCACACAAGCCTCAGGGGAGCAGCAAAAGCCAAGCCACGCTCACCCAAGACCCCAGTTCCCAGAAGCCATGCCACCAAGTGCAGGCCACACCAATTGCAGGAGGCAGAGCTGCTGGGTATAGGCATCTGATGAGCAATGGGTGGGAACTGTACAGATTAGTGTGACCTCAGGCCTGTAATGTCACCACTTGTCACAGTGGAGCCTAGGACTTTTCCTGGAGCAGGGTGGTACCAGGACACCTGTCTCCGACCTGCAGACCCAATGCGGGTCAGAGATAGGCCTTAGCATAGGCCCATTTTCCTTCATCCTGTTCTCTGATAGTAAGACTCATAAACCCCCGTGATGTTTCCACAGTCTGTCAGGGTAGGGTCAGCCTTAGAGAATATCTACTCTATTCATTTCTTTATCATGTTTCTTGTGTGTTATGTCTGCTTGTGTGAGGGGCACCACTCACCTGTGAGTGCTCACGTGAAGGCAAGAGGTCTATGTCGGATGTCTCCCTCTGTTGCTCTCTGCTGTATCTGTTTGGCACAGGGTGTCTTGTTGAACCCAGAGCTTGCTGGTTTAGCTGGACTAGATGGCCAGTGGACTCTAGCCATCTCTTCTCTTGGGACTGGGGATACAGAAACATGCTAGCTTTTATGTGGTTACTGGGGATCTGGACTTGGGTCCTCATGCAAGAGCAGTGAACACCTAACCCTCTGAGGCATCTTCCCAGCCCCAAGAGCATGTATCTGTGGTTGGGTAGATGCAGTCAGACTTTTCTTTCCCATCACCAGTTCTCAAATAACAGACCTGGAGTCTTAATATTAATGACAAGTGTTTGTCGAATAGCTCAGGCTTATTACTAACTAACTCTTACATTTATGTTAACCCATATTTCTTTTTTTTTCCCTCTTCCTTTTTTTATTTAAGTTAGAAACAAGTTTGTTTCACATGTCAATCCCAGCTCCCTCTCCCTTCCCCTCCTTCCCTTCTCTCCCTGCCAGGCCCCTGTCCCATATTTCTTATCTATGCTTTGCCACGTGGTTGGGTACCTTTTCTCAGCACATGTTCTTCTTGCGTGTCTACCAGCAATTCTTCTGACTCCACCTTTCTTCTTCCCAGCAATCTCTGTTTGGCTCTTCCCCTAACCTTATCCTCTCCAGCTACTGGCCAATCAGCTTCTTTATTAAACCCATCACGGTGACAGATTCACACAGTGTATAGGAATACTCTACAGGAAGATAAGAACATTGTGGTCCAGAGAAGATGAGAGGTGGCCTGGGGCTGCAATGTAGGGCAGAGCGGATGGAACTCGGGTGCCCTCATAGCGTGAGGCCCTCCTGTCCTGTCCCCTTTGAAGGGGACAGATGCACACGTAGAAGAGACCAGGTACAGCCTTGATCAGCCCTCTCCGTTCAGCTGTTTGAACATTCAAGACCGCATGAAACAGAACCACCACAGGTGGATGGCTGTCACTCCCTAGTGACCCTCAATACTGACTGGGGCCTTTAATGAAGAAATAAAGCCGTCAATTTTGACTGGACCCCCATCTGAAGAGCAAAGGGTCAAAGTGGGCTTCTAATTTTCCTTCCAGCCGCCATCTGTAGGCATGCCTCGTGATCCATGCTAAGCCACGGGACCAGGCTTCCCCATCCTTGAGAACCGGCTTGGCTGGCTGTCTGATGAACCAGAGATCCATGGGAAGGAAGGTCCGGAGGGCTGCAGTCCTCATCCCTGAGACCACAGTCGACACCAGGACCTCTCAAGCCCTCCGAGTAAGTGTCTTGCCTGGCTCAGGGAGCCTGCAACCTCAAAGGCCTGGCCCACCAAGGGGCCCCCTCCAACAAGGTTGGGGACAATGTGGCCTGTTTACCTGTCAGCCTGTCCACTTTCTTTTCATCTCAGAGGAAAAGAACTCCAGCGGAGCCACTAATCCTAGAGTCAACAGACAACCTGGCTGAGCAGCTTCCCTGGAGGTGGGTGCTTAACTCAACTCCAACTGTGCAAACAGACCCCGCAGGCCTGCACTGCCACAGGGGCGTGGCCAGAAGCGGCTGGTCCTGCTTGCTAGCTTGCCAACTTGCCAGTCCCCTTGCTTCCTTTGTGATTTTCCCATTGAATTGGGAGGGAACTTAAAGGCAGGCTAGGGAAGGTCAAAGCCAATTTGCAGGTCAGGGAGGGGAGAGGGGCCTGACCTTCATCGGGTGCTGTTTGTTCTGACTGCTCCAATTACTAGCAGGGCAGCAGAAGCTAGCATGTGTGTGAGCCTCAGTTTCCCCATTTGTTAAGAAGGATGTATGTCGATTGTTAATGGATGTCCTTAGCATGCATGAAGCCCTGGGTTTGATTCCCAGTAACACATAAAACAGGTGTGGTGGTGAGCTCTTCTGATCCCAGCACTTGGAGGAAGCTCAGATGTTCAGGGTTACCCTCAGCTAAGTAGGGGATCTGAAGTCAAGTTGGGTTGCATGAGTCTTTGTTCAAAACAGCAGCAGCAACTACAGCAGCAGCAACAGCAGTAACAGCAGTAGCAGCAACGACATACCTCTCTGATAGTGAAATAGTGTGGCGCTCTCTGAAAGTGCTGGCTACTGAAAATCAGAGAGGAACCGGGAGACTAGGACTTAGACCCCCAGGCAGGCACGAAGAGGGCCATGGCTAGGCAATAAAGGTGGTGGAATTTCCAAGATGGCCAGCTTCTTCCTCACCCTCCTGATCGGAGGCCAAGGCTTGGCCACTTAACACAAAGGCCTGGGAGGCTCTTGTCTCCTACCAGCAGGCCCCTGTTGATGGACTGGCTCAGCAAGTACAAGGCCACATCAGGACATGTCCCACAATAGCTATGGACCAGCCAGCCACCCTGTCTTCAAACTCCCCACCCCTAGTTCAGGGGAGGAAGACTCTTCACAGGCTTTAAAACCCCTGAGCCCGGAGGGAGGGAAGACTGCAGTTTTTGGCTGTCCTGGTCCCTGCTCTGCTTTGCTGAGGGTCTTTTCCCCAGGCTCCATTCTGCTGCACCCATGGGTTTCCTCACCCCAAGGCACACATTTCACCAGCGTGGACTCTGTCTGCAGTCCCTGACGTTTCTTGGCTGCTACCTGTTCTGCTTCAGATTTTTCCTGCCTTTTAATTCTTCAACTGCAGAGAAAATGAACCTGATTAAGATCCCTAGATTGTTCCAGGAAGGAGGCTGACCTGAAAGCTTTGGAGGCTGACCTGGAAGCTTTGAGTCAAATGCCAACAGAGAGACGGAGAGTCCTGAACAGAGCTGGAGGGACCAGCATGGCTGGGACAAAGGAATGGACTCAGATGAGAGTGGATGGCTCCTATCAGGGAGACTGTGAAACAAACAACCCGGGAATCCACCTCACAAGGCAAAGCTACCCGTGGGGAGGAAGCGGGCCCTCCACTTCCTCAGTGGGGAGGAAGCGGGCCCTCCACTTCCTCAGTGGGGAGGAAGCGGGCCCTCCACTTCCTCAGTGGGGAGGAAGCGGGCCCTCCATTTCCTCAGTGGGGAGGAAGTGGGCCCTCCACTTCCTCAGTGGGGAGGAAGCAGGCCCTCCACTTTCCCAGAAGCACACTGCCTAGCTGTCCTTCAGCTTCACGTGTGAGACCTGAGCCGGTTTGAGTGTGAAAAGCAGTTGATACAAGCTCCTTAGCTCCTAGGTAGAAAGCACATTCTTGGGGTTACTGCAATGACTCCATGAGTGACTGAGTTTGATCTCCCAGGACCCTCCTTGTGAAGGACAGCTGACTGCCTGGAGTTGTCCTCCGACCCTCCCTCCCCGTGTGTGCGCGCGTACACACACACACACACACACACACACACACACACACACACACAATGCAATTTAAAAAAGAAATGGTTTAACATTAAATTCTTCTCCCTGGGGCTAAAAACGTGTTTGCATGATTGACAAGGTCTCACTATGTAGTCCTGGCTGGCCTGGAGCTTGCTATATAGACCAGGTAGCCTTAGACTCACAGAGATCCACCTGCCTCGGCCTCCCAAATTCTGGTATTAAAGGGTTGTATCACCACAGCTGGCAAGACAGGTTTTAAAATTTTTTATCATTACCATTATTATTTAAGTTTTGGGAAAGGGTGTCATGTAGCTCAGGCAGGCTTCCAACACACTCTAAGGCCGAGAGTGCTAGGATTTTAGATGAGTATCACCGTATCCTGCTTTAAGAAGGGCTGGGTCTCGAACCCTTGGGCTTCATGTACCAGCTGAGCTATAGCCCCAGCCTTTGAACTTTCCTATGATAGAAAGGTGGATGGTTACTGGTTTTAATCATCAGTGGGTGATGCCATCAGGGACTAGATTATTTTCATCTTCCTGGTAAGTACGCGTGCCTACTCGTTGCCTTGGGGTGGCATCATGGTCCTCTCTGCTCCATAGGTAAGTACAGGGTCTCCTAGGAACTCTCACTGTGTCTCATTGGCCAGAGTGAGTCACATGGCTGCCGTGGAAGCCGGCTGTTGGGTATGCAAGCCCTTTACTATACTTCCCCAGTGTGTGCTGGAGGCCAGGGGAAGGCGGTTGAGGGGGTGAGGACAGGGAGTCACCAGTCGCCAGCTGCCAGAGGAGCTGACTATCTTCTTCCCAGGCCACAGACGGGAAGCCAGTGCCAGGGGCGGAGGATGCTTACTCAATAGGCAGTTTGATTGATAGAGTTTGACGTTCTGGGCTGGCAACCAGAGATGCAGAGATAACGCTGCTTCCTTGCCTTCCAGAAAATGAAGAACAGTAGAAAAGCTGAGATGTTCTGAGTGTGTGCTAAGGGACAAGTATGCACTGGGCACTCAGACTCCTTGCTCTTAGGGCTTCTTTTTGGAAACAAGGTCTCATCTGTAGCTGAGGCTGGTCTTGAGCTTGCTGTGTAGTCAAGGACGACCTTGAACTTCACATCTTCCTGTCTACTTTCCCAGTGCTGAGATTGCAGGTGTGCACTACCAGACTTGGTCTACAGAGTGCTGGGGTCAAGGGGAAGTCACTGTGCGCTAGGCAAGCACTCTACTCACAAAGTTAGGGCCCGGCTCTACCTAGACATTTTTTTTTGTCTCAGACACACTCAGCCCCCAACTGACAGGCTTGATTCTAGAGGCTATGGAGGAGGAAAATGAGTGTCAGGAAAGCCTATATCACATAGGTCTTCCTCCTCACACAGGCCCACTCTGCTCATACAAGGCCACTTCCCTCACAGGCCCTCACTCCTCACACAGGCCCTCATTCCTCACACAGGCCCTCACTCCTCACACAGGCCCTCACTCCTCACACAGGCCCTCATTCCTCACACAGGCCCTCACTCCTCACACAGGCCCTCATTCCTCACACAGGCCCTCATTCCTCACACAGGCCCTCACTCCTCACACAGGCCCTCACTCCTCACACAGGCCCTCACTCCTCACACAGGCCCACTCTGCTCATACAAGGCCACTTCCCTTACACAGGCCCTCATTCCTCACACAGGCCCTCACTCCTCACACAGGCCCTCACTCCTCACACAGGCCCTCACTCCTCACACAGGCCCTCACTCCTCACACAGGCCCTCACTCCTCACACAGGCCCTCACTCCTCACACAGGCCCACTCTGCTCATACAAGGCCACTTCCCTTACACAGGCCCTCACTCCTCACACAGGCCCTCACTCCTCACACAGGCCCTCACTCCTCACACAGGCCCTCACTCCTCACACAGGCCCTCACTCCTCACACAGGCCCTCACTCCTCACACAGGCCCTCACTCCTCACACAGGCCCTCACTCCTCACACAGGCCCTCACTCCTCACACAGGCCCTCACTCCTCACACAGGCCCACTCTGCTCATACAAGGCCACTTCCCTTACACAGGCCCTCACTCCTCACACAGGCCCTCACTCCTCACACAGGCCCTCACTCCTCACACAGGCCCTCACTCCTCACACAGGCCCTCACTCCTCACACAGGCCCTCACTCCTCACACAGGCCCTCACTCCTCACACAGGCCCTCACTCCTCACACAGGCCCACTCTGCTCATACAAGGCCACTTCCCTTACACAGGCCCTCACTCCTCACACAGGCCCTCACTCCTCACACAGGCCCTCACTCCTCACACAGGCCCTCACTCCTCACACAGGCCCTCACTCCTCACACAGGCCCTCACTCCTCACACAGGCCCTCACTCCTCACACAGGCCCTCACTCCTCACACAGGCCCTCACTCCTCACACAGGCCCTCACTCCTCACACAGGCCCTCACTCCTCACACAGGCCCTCACTCCTCACACAGGCCCTCACTCCTCACACAGGCCCTCACTCCTCACACAGGCCCTCCTCCTCACACAGGCCCTCACTCCTCACACAGGCCCTCACTCCTCACACAGGCCCTCCAGTAAGCCTTCTCCTTCTGAATGCATTGTGAACATCCCAAACAGCAGCATTGTCTGGGGCGGGGAGCAGCAAGTGCCCAAATACAGGAGACTTTGGGGGACATTTTGTATGGAAACTATGACAGAGAGGTAATTGATTAGAGTATGATTTGTGGGGCTCTTCCTAGCATTTTCTTTCAGCTCCCAGAGATGCTGCCAGAACCCTCTCTGTCCATAGCCCTAGCAACATTCGCAGAATGTCTCCTGTAGCTACTTGTAAGGCAACATCTTTTCTGACAGAAAACAGTCAAGAAAGACTGTTTCCCCCCAAGTGTGAAAGGGGCTTGTGAGAAGGAAAAGGAAAGATTAGATTGTCTGGTAAAGCCCAGGGACAACACCTGGGTCTCCATCTTAAATGTGCCCTGGGAGGGGGCGTAGTTTCCCAAAGTAAGGCCAGATGCAGTGCTCCTGTGTGTGTTTGCATGCATGAAAGTGTATGTATGCATAGTCAAGTAAACATAGATGCGGAAGCCAGAGGTCCTTAATCACTCCCCACCCTGTTTTTTAAAATACTCTTTTAAATTACATTTTTTGTGTATTTATTTTACATGCACATGTATGCATTATGTGGGTACATGCATGGTGTGAGTGAGTGTGTGTGTGTGTGTGTGTATGTGTGTGTGTGTGTGTGTGTAGTTCAGAGGAGAGCTTTTGTGAGTTGGATCTTTCCTCCCACCATGTGGGTCCTAGGGATTGAAGTCATCAGGCTTCATGGCAAGTGCCTTTACTGCTGAGCCATCTCATGGGCCCTCCACCTTATTCTTAGAGACAGGATCTCTCAGTGGCCTGGGTGGAGCCTGCTTGTTTGGCTGGACCGGCTGGCCAGTGAGCTTCATACACTGACCCACCTAGGATTGCAAGCCTGCTCCACCCTGCCTCACTGACTTATGTGGATTCTGGGGGTCCAATTCAAAGTCACATGCATGTTGACATGTATTTTACTGACTGAGCCGTCTCCCTAGCCCCCATACCCCAGAATTCTGAGCCTTGGACTTGGCCATGGCTCCTGGACATCAGGACCACCTTCCCTAGACCGCTAACAAACTGGGAAGACCCCAGACCTTTCCCATGGTTCCAGGAATCAAGGGATTTTTGAGAATGACTTCAGGATGGTTTTCCTGGCCAGTCTTCAGTTTGATTGGGATTTAAAGACCCCTTTGAGTGTGGTGTTCAACTCCACATTCTTGAGAAAAAAAAGTTTGCAGAGGTAATCAGGTGTAAAATCTTCCTTTGATTTTTAAACCAGTGGTTAAATATTTTTCTTAGTGAGATAGCAGAGTCCTCTGCTGTGTGTTCCTGAGCTCCAGGCACACGCCTTTATTGCTTTGGCAAGCTTGCCTAGGGGTACCTATATCTAGTGCCTTGGTTCTCATGACATGCGGGCTCCTTGAGATGTGGCTTTTACCCACCGAGCCTTGCACAATGCCTGGCACATACTTGGGAAATGGATAAGGGAATAGACAGGTATGAACAGGAGTGATGATTGATGACTGCCTGAGTGAACGAACCAGGTATCTGGGATGAAGGGCCTGGTGAGGTCCATCACCTACGGTCCCAATCCAGCTCCCCATGACAGCTCGCACGCATAGGTGGATGAAGTTAAATGTCGGCACACGTGCAGGCATGTAACCCACTCTCCTCCTGCCTCAGGATGACTGGCATCTTGTGGACAGTTTGCACAATCCTGCAGGTTTCTTCCATCCTCATTTTGGAGTCATCTGTGACTCCGGCCTCTCCCTTTTCACGTTGGATCATCTCTTGGCCACGCCGAAGGGACTGTGTCTAGAAAGCAGGAGGAACTTCAGGCCCACCCCCTTGAGGAAAGGAAGAGTGAGAGATGACAGCAGCTTTGGAATCTTCGTTTTGCTGATGAGGTCTAATATTCAAGAGACAGGGACAGGATGGCCCAGTGTGGAAGTGTGGCGAAGCTTGGCCCAGAATGGGTTGCCCCAAGATGACAGTTGCTTTCAGAAGCCACCAAACAGGCGTGTAAACTCTAGCCCTGCCAGCTCTCTGGCCCTGTGAGCTTGGATCAGGGCCTCTTCTGTTCCCCCATCTGTTGGCACTCCAAGGATGGTGTGGCGACCTCCCGAGGTATTAATAGTAATGCGAAAGAGCCGGGGAGACGGCGGCTCAGTCTGGAAAGTGTTGGCTATGCCAGCATGAGGACCAAGGTTCAATCCCCAGAACCCACATTAACCCACCCTAAAAAGCCCCACAAACCTCTGTGTGGTAGAACACTCTTGTAATCCCAGTACTGAAGTGGGGGGCAGACCCAGGTGGGTCCCCGCAGCTTGCTGAGTGGGGGAAGCCCCAGAAGAGTGAAAGACTTCATTCTGTTTCTTCTGCCCTGTCGTTGTACATGTCTCCCGCCCGCAGTCCCTCCATGCCTAGGCATGAAGGGCCCCTGCGGTGCTACAACCGCCACCACAGGGAGTTCATGTCCCCACTGGCTGTTCCTGAGGTCATGTCCTGTCCACCCACCTTCTCCTGGGCTCTCTGCTCTCACGCACTTCTTGCCTTTGCCAAGTTGGTTCATTCACGGTCTCCTCCTCCTTCCATCCCTGCAGGCTTCCCAGGCTCTTGTTGGATAGGGATGTTCTCACCAGTGCTGCCCCGTAAGTCCTCAACAGAGGCCGAGTGAACAGTGACAGCACAATGGAGTGGAACTGAATGGCTCTTAAAAGGTCCTCAGAATCCCTGGAAAAGGTGGACTTGGGGTGTGACCCAATCGGGAGAGGGCTTGACTGACAGACTCCAAACCCTGGGGCTTGGGTCTTAGCACCAATAAAGCAGGCATGGGAGTGCAAGCCTTTAATCTAGAACTTAAGAGGGAGAAACAGAAGGATCAAGAGTTCAAGGTCATCCTCCACTGTGTAGCAACTTTGAGGCCAGCCTGAGCTGCGTGCCTTCTTGCCTCAAAATTTGTCAATGTGATGAATTAAGGAACTGGAAATGGGGAGATTCCCATGGACCATGATAAATACAAGTGGATTAATAAGAGGAAGGCAGCAGGTCATACAGGAAAGTGGGTATTTGTGTGTGTGTGTGTGTGTGTTTGTGTGTGTGTGTGGTTTTGAAGATGGGAGAGAGGAAGAAGTCACTAGCTGAGGTGTATGGGTATTCCTGGAGTTATTGGGTCGGTTTAGCTCTGGTTGGTCTTTCAGAACTGTAAGAGAATGAAAGCCTACTGTGTGTGTGTGTGTGCATGTGTGTGTACATAATGCACATGTGTGTATTCATGTATATATTTGTGTATGCGGATACATTCAGGTGCACAAGCATGCGCGCGCGCGCGCGTGTGTGTGTGTGTGTGTGTGTGTGTAGGCAGAGGACAGGTTTTTAGAGAGGCAATTCTCTCTTTCTACCGCTTGGGTTCTAGTCCTTCAACTCAGATCCTTAGGCTAACTGAGACTCATAGAGCTGGGGACCTGCCTCAGGCACAGAGTGTAGACACTGCTGATACCCAAAAACCCAGGTTCTCCATACCTTAGGGCACCCCCTTGCTTCAGGATTCTGCATCCGTTTTCCTGGAGAGTAGGCTGGCTCACTCCTCCCTGCCTGCCAAGCTGGTAGGGCTCTTTGAAATAGACAGCGTGTGTTTGGAGGCTGTGGAGGGTGCGGGGAGCCTGATGCCTTGGTGGTCAGCGGCTTTGTATTGTTGTTAAAAGCTTTATGACTCCAGTTACTCATTTCTCTTGCTTTTTTTCCTCTCAGTAACTT
The DNA here is from genome assembly GCF_017639785.1 of Mesocricetus auratus. Taxonomy (NCBI): domain Eukaryota; kingdom Metazoa; phylum Chordata; class Mammalia; order Rodentia; family Cricetidae; genus Mesocricetus; species Mesocricetus auratus. The sequence continues at coordinate 69,562,482 of NW_024429266.1, forward strand.
TTATGTCTTCTGCTCATGGGCAGGAGAGCCTGCCCCCTCCCTGGCCCCTGCGTGTGGGGTAAGTAAGGGCGATGTCAGGAGCTGGGGTGGGGCGAGTGGTCAATGGACTTGGCGGAACTGCTCTTCTCCTGCTTTGGTGAAAACAATTCCCTATTTGGCAAAGGGCAGTGTTTGCCCTGGGACAGAGCTCTGCAGCCCTGTTTACCCTGGCACCAGCTACTGTGGTGGCCAAGTGCACCTAGGCTGTTGAACTTCCTGGATTTCTAATCACACAGCCTACACCATGGGGGAGCAACTACCATGCTAACAGGTGTCCTTCATGAGGTATCTGGTGGCTCTGCCAACTCCATCCTGGCATCTGGGGGGAAGTAGAATGGAACTAGGCAGTGGGACCGACAGGTAAGGTTGAGGGCTAGACTGATGCCTTGTGTCCCCATTGCTGAATTCCTACCCGTGAGTCTTGTCTGGTCAGGCTAGCCACCCCACTTTAGCTGGAGTGTAGATGGCTAGGATAGACAAAATCCCCTGTCCATCATCTGTCTGCTTGGAATCCTCCTTGCGGGGCTTGGGAGACAGCTCGCTGAAGGGCTTGCTTGGAAAGTATGACGACCCAAGTTCTACCCCAGAATCGAAGTGAAAAAGCTTGGGTGTACCTGCAATCCCAGTGCTGGGGGTGGGGGAGGTGGGGACAGACCCCAGAGGACTGAATCAGCCAGTCTAAGTGGATTGACGAGTTTCAAGTTCAGCAAAAGACCCTGTCCCAAAAGCAGGATGGAGAGAGATTGAGGAAGGAAGACATGGGATGTTGAAGCCTGACCTCCACAGACAACATCTCTAACACACACACACACACTCACACACACATGCACGCACACACTCACGCGCGCACACACGCACACGCAGGCACACTTCTGCTTGATTGAGAGGATCAATAAATGATTGCCTGAGTTTTGAGGGGAACTGGATGAAGGACACATTGTGACCCTCCCTCCTCTTTCTTTGGGGCCTTTCCTTGGGGGCACCTCAAAATGTCTGTCCTGGGGTGTAGAATGAGCACTCAACCCACCCTAGCTAATGTGGGGTAGCCAGGAGAGACCTCCTGCTCTCAGGAGCCAGGAAAGCCCTAGTTAGATCTTCCATCCTGTTTTCTTAGGAAGTGGCCCAAGCTTCTGCGGCCTGAGCAGTACTGAGTCTAAGAGCAGTGCCGTGCTTGGGTGACTTTATTAAGTCTAGAAAGTACCTGCAGTGTGGCAGGCGCAAGTCCCCAGGTAGTTATGTCACTCTGGAAAATGAGTGACACAGAAAGGCCCTTTCAACGGATGGCTGGCCTTCAGCAGCCCTTGAGTCCCCACTTCCCCATCTGTGATGGCCTCCCGCGTAGTACCTTTCCAGCCCGGTTGTGCAACACCCTTGTCCGTTGCCACTGCTTTTCCTCTTCTCAGCCTGGAGGCCAGTGCCCGAGGTCACACAGACAGGGACGGCAGAGCAAGGTTACCTGTGGTCACCAGAGCTCACAGGAAGTGCCTCCCACTGCGTGGGCTGTGCTAACCCCAGCCCTCCAGTGTGCCTGTTCCTGTGTGTGCAGTGTGGAGGGGAAGTTCAGGCCCCTCACTCAGGTCACCTTGTCAGCACCTGTCCCAGGTTCGCTTCTGCTGTGAAAAACGCCCTGGCAAAAGGCAGCTTGGCGTGAGTGTGTGTGTGAGAGTGTGTGTGAGTGTGTGTGAGAGTGTGAGAGTGTGAGAGCCTGTGAGTGTGAATGGGTGTGTGTGAGGGTGTGAGAGTGTTGTGAGTGTGTGAGTGTGAGTGTGTGAGTGTGAGAGTGTGGGTGTGTGAGCGATTGTGTGTGAGTGTGTGAGAGTGTGAGAGCCTGTGAGTGTGTGAGAGTGTGAGTGTGTGTGTGTGAGTGTGTGTGAGAGTGTGAGAGCCTGTGAGTGTGTGAGAGTGGAGTGGGTGTGTGAGTGTGTGTGAGTGTGTGAGCGAGTGTGTGTTGGGGTGGGGCTGAAGAGACGACTCAGTGGCTAGGAGAGCTTACTTCTCTTGCCACTGATCTGTGCCGTGTTCCTCCACCCACATGATGGCTCCCAATTGCCTGTGATGCCAGTACGGAGGAAACTAATGGCTTCTTTTAGTGTCTTTGGGATCCTGCATACACATGGCACACATAAACTCCCACACACGCGCACACGCGTGCACACACACACACACACACCCCAAATACATCTTTTAGGAAGTCAGCTAGGAAAAAGAGTCATTTTAGCTCCCAGTTCCAGGTTAGAGCCCATTATAGTGGGGAAGTTAAGGCCAAGAACTTGGCAGAACTGGTCGTCACATCATAGTCACCAACAAGAGCAGAGACCCGTGAATGTATGCATGTGTTGCGTTCAGCCAGATTTCCTTTCTTTTCTTTCTTTCTTTCTTTCTTTCTTTCTTTCTTTCTTTCTTTCTTTCTTTCTTTTTTTTTTAGTTTTTTGAGACAGGGTTTCTCTGTATTGTTTTGGAGGCTGTCGGTCCAGCCCGGCCTCGAACTCACAGAGATCCGCCTGCCTCTGCCTCCCGAGTGCTGGGATTAAAGGCGTGCGCCACCACCGCCTGGCCAGCCAGATTTCTTTACTCTTACATAAGCCATGGCCCCAAACCAGGGACTGGTGCCACCCATTCTCAGGCTGGGTCTTCCCACATCCATTAAAGCGAACAGGATATTCCCCCACAGACACGCCTACAGGCCATCCTGATCCAGGCAATCCCTCATTGATGTTGTCACCCTCTTCCCAGGTGATTCTCAGTAAAATCCAGTCATCACAGACCCCCTCTGTACCCTAAGCTCCCTCATGACTTACTTTCCATTGGTGCCATTAGCGCTTGGGAAGAATATTCTTCTGGGGGCCCATCCACCCCTTTACCAGCCCCAGACATACACAGAAGGGCAATCTCCAGGGACCTTTAGGTACAGGAAAGCTGTGAATCATGTCCCTTTCACATGTAGACATTCTGAAGGTTCATAATCCATATCTGCGTGCATGTATATTTGTGTATGTGCCTGTGCACATGTGTGTGTATGTGCAGGTGTGCACTACCTGTGTGGATATATGCATGTAGAGGTCGGATGACGGAGCCTTGCCTATCGTTTCCTTCCTCAGATGCTGTCCACATGTTTTTTTGAGACAGGGTCTCTCACTGGCCTGAAATCAATCAAACAGGTCAAAGCCGGTCACTGAGCCCCAGGGATCCTTCCTCCTGTCTGTTTCCGAGAGCTAGTGTATCAAGCATGCGCCATTACTCTTTTTTTTCAAAGGCTGGGTTCTGGGGATTGAACCCAGGGCCTCATGTTTTCATGGCCAGCTCTTTAGTGACTAACCTGCCTTTCCAGCCCCATTTGGTGTGTTCTGTGAGTGTGCCCCGCCCACTTCTCTCAATAGCTTTGCATGCAGCGTCCTGATTTGATGTTTGTTTCACAAAGAACAAATAAAGCCCAGAGACATGAGACAGCTTTCCCCAGGCCACACAGCTAACCCAGCACAGGCCAACTTCAGTCCAGGCCTGTGACCAAGCACTGACTTTCTGACGCACGGTTCCTTGTTCTGGGAGTGGGGTTAGGGGAACGGACGGGCTTCCAGCTGGGCCACAGAAAAGGTTTAGGAGACAGCTGCTGTTCTTGTGACTCAGAAGTGTGCAGCCTCAGGCCACAGTGGATTCTGGCCCTGACCATACCTGCCTCCCACCTGGCGTGGCCAGAGGCCTGGAGCTACTCCAGCACTGTTAGTCATTCTGGTGCATGGTGGGCAGGCTGCCTGTCTCCCGCTGCAGGTGAGAACACGACAGCTCACGGCTGCCTCGGGCCTCCGTTACTCACTTCCTTCCTGGGGTCATCACAGGCGCCCTGGCTCCGTAGCTCTGTGTCTGACGGGTGAGGCTGAGCAGCACAGATCTTCCTGTGCCTTCTTAGACCCCAGAGATCCCTGACACTAAGTGACATGAGGCTGGACCGGAGGCACTCTGTGGAGAACTGTGTCTGTCATTACACCACACAGTGTCAGCAAATGCTGCCTGGAACACCCAGCTTTGCAGATATTTTATTATGCATTTGGGTTTCTGCTAATATAGAAACATAATGTTCCCTTGTGGAGAACAGACTTCTCCCTCATGTTCCCCTAGCATCTTCCCTTAGCATGTTAGTCCCAGATTAGTTCTTTTTTGTTTTGTTTTTGAGACAGAGTCTCACTATGTAGCCCTGGCTGACCTAGGCGCTCCTCGAACTCACAGAGATCCTCCTGGCTCTGCCTCTCCAGTGCTGGGATTAAAGGAATGTGCCACCATGCCCTGCCCAATTATTTCCTTAAAAATTATTAATTTATTTTGTGTGTGGTGGGGAGTGAGGGACATGATTGCCACTGCCTGTGTGTGTCTGTGCACATGTGTGTGTCTGTCTTTGTGTGTGTGTTTGTGTATCTGTGCATATGTGTATGTCTGTATTTGTGTGTGTGTATCTGTGCATATGTGTGTCTGTATTTGTGTGTGTGTCTGTGTGTTTGTGTCTGTATTGTGTGTGTGTTTGTGTATCTGTGCACATGTGTATGTCTGTATTTGTGTATCTGTGCACATGTGTATGTCTGTATTTGTGTGTGTTTGTGTATCTGTGCACGTGTGTGTGTCTGTATTTGTGTGTGTGTGGCTGTGTGTTTGTGTCTGTGTATTTGTGTGTTTGTGTGTGTGTCTGTGCACATGTGTGTGTCTGTGTGTTTGTGTATGTGTGGGCCAGTGAACAACTTTAGGGAGTTGGTTCCTTCTTTCGCCATGTGTGTCCTGGTGATCAAACTTAGGTGATTAGTAAGTCCCTTTACCTGTTGGCTCATCTTGCTAGCCTCCAAAATGACTATTTCTTAGAACTGTACTGTGTTAGAAAGTTTGATCTTAAATACTGCTGCTTAAGGGCTGGAGAGATGGCTTGGTGGTTAGGAGCACTTGTTGCTCTTGTAAAAGTCAAGTTCAGTTTCTAGCACCCATGTAGGGGACAGCTGCCTGTAGTTCCAGCTCCAGGACATCTGACACTCTCTTCTGGCTTGCTTGATCACCCACATTCCTGTACACACACACACACACACACACACACACCAAATACCACATATACACCACACACACAATACCACGCACACACCACACACTCCATACACACACACCACGCACACATACACCAAACACCATGCACACACCACACACACATACCACACATACTACACCACACACACACACACACTACACACACACACACCACACACCACAATTTAAAATAAATTCTTCTAAGGCTTAAAAATTACTGTTTGAATGAAGTTGCATTTCATAAAAAATGTTCCATGAATTTCGTTTTGGGACTGGGACAGAATTTCTAACTGTACTTCTTCCATTTCATATTCTTCATTTGTGTGAAGCAGCACTCTTAGTATTGACAATTCTAAAATCAAAATGTTGAGCAACTCTGAAAAATGTAAGATACTCTATGTCCTACAGAATCAAAAACTTACCCAAAATTTAATTATTTTAGGAGGAAGTGAAAATTTTACTTTGCTATTTTATTTTAGTTTACTCCCTATGTAGCCAGGGATGACCTTGGTCTTCCTGCCCCTACTTCCTAGGAGCTAGGACTACAGGAGAGCATAACCACATTCAGTCTACATGGGGCTCCAAGCCAGGGTTACATGTGTCCCGAGTGAGCGCTCTATTGACTGGCCTGCATCCCCAGCCCAAGATCCAGCTCTTCCTGTAAAAATCAATAACCTACCTAGCACATTAGCATGCAAACTTGCTTTTATCCTTAATAAGTGGCACTGTGTGTATACCACAGATTATTTTTAAATCAGTGTCTGTGCCTGGAGGTTGACTCAGCAGGTAAGTGTGCTTGTTGCCGGGGCTAGGAACGTGGAGTTTGACTCCCTGGGACCCGTGTGGTAAAAGGAAAGGACTGTCTCCTGAAAGTTGTCTCCGACCTCCACACTTCAGTCGTGGTACATGGGCACACATACACACATAAAATAAACACGTGGACGTAAAATAAATAACTGTCCTTATGATTTACTATGAGGAGGTGTTTGGGGGTTTTGACCTGCTTACATATCTATGTACCTATGAACTTGAGGTTACATAATAATTTCTAAGAGGCCAAGGGGGAATCAGGAGTTGAAAGTTTAAAAGGCTGTTCCAGCACCCCTGAAAACATACTAGAACTGTTCACACCTGTTAGGCTTTATAAAGGGCCTAATGCAGACCCAGCCTATGATAGACACAGTGAGAGCACACGGGACCTCACACATGGCGTCGGTTTGCAAGACATCTGATTGCAGGAGGGAGTGCCTCTGCTGTGCTTAGGTAGGGAAGGGTCCCCACCCCAGTCCCCCCCCCCCAGCTGAGTAGGACTGGAGAGCACCCAGGGAGAGATGAAGACAGGTCATTATTGGAGGGGCTCAGGGCTCAGCTTCACTGGCTAACACAGCTCATCTATCCTGACCCTCTGTTCTTGACCCTTAAGTGACACATTGAACATTGAGGCTGAGCACATGCCCAGACCCCGAGGCTGTTCTCCTCCTTCACAGATGCACTTCGGCCCCATTCTGAGTTGCAGGACTCACATTCACCTGGAGAACCTGAGGGAAGGCTGTGGACAAGGATGAAGGTTGTAGGCTGCAGTAACCCCAAGTCAGTCCAGCTTCAGGGTGACAGCAAGGCCGTGGAGGAAGGTTCAGCACAGGGCACAGGAGTGAGAGCTGCAATTGATTCCAAACCAGCAGTCTGAGGAGGACCCCGGAGGGACCACAAGAGACAGCCATGGAGAGCCAGTGTCCAGACAAAGCTTGCTTGAAGACCGGGTTTTGTGTGTATGTGTGTGTGTGTGTGTGTGTGTGTGAGAGAGAGAGAGAGAGAGAGAGAGAGAGACAGAGACAGAGAGAGACAGAGAGACAGAGAGAGACAGAGAGAGACAGAGAGAGGGAGATGGAGAGGGGGAGAGAGAGAGAGAGACAGAGAGCGAGACAGAGAGAGAGAGAGACAGAGAGAGAGGGAGATGGAGACGGAGAGAGAGAGAGACAGAGACGGAGAGGGAGAGCTAAAATTCATAAAAATTTTAACTTGGAGAGCCCAGAATATGCTGCCAAGGGACCCTTCAGCTGTGCACAGCCAGCTACTGGGCCCTGACGGCCCCACCCAGTTTGCTGAACTGCATGGCAAGATCTTGGGTGACCGTGTCAGGAGCCCAGCAAATATTTGTACAATGACAACCTGGGCAGGTTTATTTCTCCCCCTAGGGCTGACCAGGGCACCAAGGCTCCAAAGATATTCTCCTCTTACTGTGGCAGCAGAGGCTCTGGCCCTGCGGCAGGGGTGGCCGGCGATCCTCTCAGGGTTGGCCTCCAGGTCGGTGGCATCCACCGCTCCTGCTGCACAAATGAGTGGGATTTGCTAGTGTTAGCAAGCAGTGTTGGATGTGGCTTCAGGCACTTGCTGTAGAAGCTGAGCTGCTTAAAACGCAGGCAGAGGCCGGAGCAGAGCCAGAACTCTGTGGGATTGTAGCCTTGTTGGGTCATCTTAGCAGCTTCGGGTGAGCAGCTCCGTTCATTTGACAATTACAACCAAGTGCCGGCCAGATCCTGGTCTTGCCCCAGAAAACTGTGGTGCAGCTCGGAGAGCTCATGTGGTAGCTGGCTTTGTCCCACCTGGGAGCCTGTTGGGGGCTTAGTGCGTGCTAGTGTGTGAAGCCTACTTTACACAGAACCCTGGCCCCACTGTCTTAGCCATTAGGAGGGGGCTGGAGGAACTCCCCCTGCCTCTTTCCCTTTCAAACCTATCCTGGCAGCTGGGAATAGTGCCCATCAGAGGTGTCGTTGGATGGACTGAGAGCAAAGGGCTGGAGTCCACCTGGAACCTTCCAAGTCCACCTTTCTCCTTGAATTGCAGCCAAGTTCATGGGCAAAGGGCCCTGTCAGAGAGGTCAAAAGTGCAGATGCCTTTGTTTTCCAGTCTGTGTTGTTTTTACTCTGCTCCAATGGACACTGGACTTCTTAGTCTTCCTCCCCTCCCCCTCCCCCTTTCTTCCTTTTCCTCTTTCTTTTTTTTTAAAACAGGGTCTCATGTAGCCCAGTTTAGCCTCAAGCTTAACTATGTAGCCCAAGATGACCTAGAACACCTGATCCTCCTGCCTCTGCCTTCTGAGTGCTGAGCTACACCCGTTAGGTTAGGGATGGAGCCTTGTGCACACTAGACAAGAATTCTAACCGAGCAACTTCATCAGCCCGGGACACATTTCTACCGTAAGACAACCTACACTGAACTCTCTGTGCAGATGAGCTCACTGCCCTCTGAGCAGCATGAGAAAACACCTTCTCTTTGAGTTCTGTCAGCTAGAGGGTGTTTTATCAGATTAACTGTCCAGGGGCTGAGCAAGCAACCTGGGAGGATGAGGGGAGGGAGGCAAATGAGCAGCCTGTGGCACCCCAGATATGGGCCACGGAAGTCAAAGGGGTGGGGGGTGGGGTGCTGAAAGTTGAACTACGGAAAAGTCCTGCTTAGGCCCAGTGTCGAGTAGAACGGAGCATAGCCTGCCTGTTAGCTCATTGTATGATTGCCTAGGGACATGCCGAGAGAAACGCTGCCCCTCTGTTCCCTTATCCAGCGCAAGTCATGTCTCTGTACATGTACTGAAACATGCTAAGGTATGCATAGGACACCAGAAGGCTGAAGGCCAAATTGCAATACTTCCTGCCATGCAGACGAGCCCCGAGGGATTCCGGTTGAGCTGTTGTGCTCTCTCTGCATAGTCAGCCTCAGAGAGCATTTGTCTGAGGACCCACTGGACCAGCTAATGATACTCTACCACGAGTAATGACAGTGAGACCGAGTTCACAGAGAGCTGAAGGGAGACCTCAAGAGTAACAAGGTAAACAGGATCCCAGACGAAGAATCTGCTAACTGTTCTGCTGAAGGGGTCTACGTGAGCTGCGAGTTGCAACCGGCAGAAGCAATTAAGTGCCACTTGTTGCATGCCAGGGTTTTCTTTGGCAACCAACTCTGCTCTGAGGATGCTGGAGCCTGACCGTGCTTCTGGCTTCAGAGATTTTTTTAAAATCATTACTTTTAAGGTTTCACACAGGTACATATCGTATGTTGTACCCGCTTCATATCTGCTTCCTTCTCTTAACCCTCTCCTTCCGTTACTCCCCTTTATCCCTGTAGGTTAGTATCCATTGTTAACTTAATTGGTAATCTAGGATCATGCGGAAAGAGTCTCTCTCCATGAGGAATTGTCTAGGATCCGGTTGGCTCGGGGGCATGTTTGTGAGGGACTGCCTTGATTATGTTTATTGATGCGGGAACATCCAAATGTGATGGCTGTTCTTGGTTGCCAGTTTGACCACATCTGGGTATACCTGAGAGGGAAGTTTTCTTAGTTAAACTGCTTGTTGATCTGGATTTTTGGGGTGTGAAGTTACACCTTCAATCTGGGCCACACCTTCTGCTGGCAGGCTACGCAAGGGACATGGGAGAAGGGCGCTTTCACACTTTGCCTGCCTGTCCTCATTCCCACAGTCAAGTCCATCTCTTCACTGGCACTAGAACCTACTTAAGGATTCTAGAGTATACTGAAGACCAGCCTGGTGGACTGAGCTCGGACTGAACTGATCCGTGGCCTTTCTGTTGATAGACGGCTATTGTTGGACTGACTGGACCACAGCTCGTAAGCCGTTCTAATACCCACACCATGTCTATGGATAGATTCCTTCTGTAAGTTGTTCTGCTTCTCTAGAGACCCTTGACTAATGCTAAGCAGGCAGCACCACACTTTGGGGTTGGGTCCTGGACTGTATAAGTGTAGTGAGGGCTCTGAGCATAAGCAGCGTGCACACATTCATTTCTCTCTGCTCTTGACTGGAAATGTCAGGTGACTGATTCAGTTTGCTACTGTCTTTATTTCTCCATAAGGATGCACTGTTACCTGAATCTGTAAGATAAAATAACCCTCTTTCCCTTGAGTTTCTTTTTGTCAGAAAGTCAACTAGGAGAGTCCTGCTAGATAGCTTTTTTTTTATCATGTCAATACACACATGATTTTATGCATTTCCATAAAACCTATGAACCATACAGAAGAGAAAATGCTCTTTCTCAGACTGGCTTAATTCACCTACTATGATTATCTCCAGTTTCATCCATTTTCCTGAAAATGAACAGCTTTGTTTTTCTTTATGGCTGAACAAATCCCACTTTGTATCTAGATGGCATTTTCCTCATCCATTCCTGTTGTCACCTAGGTTGCTCCATAGCTTTGCTGCTGTCAACAGTGCTGTAGTAAAGACGGACGTGCAAGGATGTCTGTGTTGGGTCAGCTTGCAGCCTCAGACGCGTTTGAGTCAGTGATGCTCAGTAGGGACTGTTTTCTGTCCCACATACACCAGGTAGACACAAATTTGCAGCTTTGCTCTGTTTGCCTCTCTGCTACTGTAATAAAACCCTGGACAAAAGCAACTTGGGAAAGAAGCAACTTATTTGGCTTATAGGTACTGCCCGTCACTGAGGGAAACCAAGGCAGGAATCTGGAGGCAGGAATCTGGAGGCAGGAATAGAAGCTTTCCACGGAGGAATGATGCTTCCTAGCTTACTTCCTCTGGGTTGCTCAGAAACCTGTCTTATACGGTTCAGGCCCACCTGCTTAGGGATGACGCTGCCCATAGTGGACCTTTCTATGTCAATTAGCAATTAAGAAAGTGCTTCACAGACACATGAACAGGCCATTCTGATGCAGGCAATTCTTTAACTGGTTTCCCCCTTTCCTTGGTGTATCCACATGGATAACAAAACTAACAGGACAGATGCTATTCAAGGCAACAATTCTAGGTTCCAAGATCACGGAAGTATGTTTACACACACACACACACACCACAGTGACACTGTGGGCCGCCATATAGACTTTTTAACTTGGTTCATCACTGTAGTGGTTTCATGGTCATATGTGAAGAAATTGCTACAAGTTATAAGTAAAATGTGCTTCCTAGAGAAGTGTGGACTTCGTCAGCATTAAACCATGCCATCCCTGTTTCTAAAAAAAAGAAAGAAAGAGGAAAAAAGGTTTTGAATATTTGCTGCCTTCCCCACAATTCAGATAGCTTTGCCTTCAGTTTGTTCACCTAGACGAAAGTCATATGACAAAGTCACTGTTGAAATAATGTGTCTTCTCAAAAAAACTTCTACATCAACCCACCTTGGCGCTGTCTCATCTAGGGCTGTCTGTGTGTATTGTGGTTAATGTAGACTATGTTTATGGAGTTTGGGGCCCTGGGAACTGGACTCAAATGGAGGGCCCCTTTCTTACTAGTCATTTGTTCCTGGAGATATTTCCCATGACTCTAAAGCCCGATCATGTGTTTGCAGATAGAAACAATAGGAATTAAGGGAACCAGATGGGCTGACTACACTAGAGCCCCACCTGATTCCAGGTGTCTGTGTCTGCTCAGACAATGCTGGTGCCCTGCCCTTGCCCAGGGTGGGAATGTTTCCTTCACTGCCACTCCTGAGTGGGAGCATGTTTCGAATCACTGCAGAATGCAGGCTGGAGCCCACAATGCTTTGTCAGATCACCCACCTGGCCGAATGACTAACATGCAAAGACCCAGGCATGGTGGTGTTCCCATCATCCTCATGCTGGAGAAAGACTCCTGAGGCTCACCAGACAGCCTAGCCTACTTGGTGAGCTCCAGGCCAGTGAGAGCCCTATCTATTTCCTTAGCTGTGACAACAAAGAATTCTTCTATGTGCTCTCCTGGAGGATCCCGAAGGAGGGGAGAACACTACACAGCTGCAGTGATGGCATGAAAAGGGTCCACTCAGCACCCCAAAGCAGCACGGTTGGAGACCAGGAAAACAAACACTATCAACATCCAAGTCACTGATATCAGGCTCCCTGGTCTCTAAGCCTTGTCCCCAGGACCCTTCTGTAGGATGGGTGTGAAGTTCGGTTTTAATTGACACCATCTAGAATCCCCTGGGGAAAGAGTCTCAGTGATTGACTGGTGAGCATGTTCGCAGAGGATTATTTTGATTGTGTTAATTGATATGTGAAGACCTAGCCTACTGTGGGTTTGAGTCTCGGTCTGCAGAAGGGTAGGGAAAGCAGTGGAGTAGAAGTAGCATTCATGCATTTGTTCCTCTGTGCTCCTGACTGTGGCTGTGACATGATGAACTATTATTGTAAGTTCCTGCACCCTGATTTCTCTTCTATGGCAGACTTCAATGTGGGATTGGGAGTTAAAATAACCTTTTCTTCCCTGAGTTGCTTTTTTTGTTGTTGCTATTGGGATATTTTATCACAGCAACAGAAATGAAACCAGGGCAGTGGGCCTCTAGGTGGTCAATGAACAGAAACAGGGTCCCCCACTGCATGACTCCATGGACAGGGATGGGGTCCCCCACTACATGACTCCATGGGCAGGGATGGGTCCCCCAATGCATGACTCCATGGGAGGGATGGGGTCCTCCACTGCATGACTCCATGGGCAGGGATGGAGTCCCCCACTGCATGATTCTTTGATCTGTTGGGTCAGTGTTTACATATCCTCTATTGGAGCGTTGTGCTTGACTTTCCTGAGAAAACACTGTGGAAATCAGTGGACCCATCTAGAATGTTTACAGAGAAGCAGTGTGAAATGTGCTTTGATTATAAAAACATTAAACTGGGCTGGAGAAATGTCTCAGCTGAAAATTCTTGCTACACATGCATGAGGACCTGAGTTCACTCCAGGACCTAGTATCCCAGCCCTAGGTGGTTGTGTGAATTTCACTCACCAGCCAGCCTAGCCTACTTGGTGAGTTCCAGGCTAGTGAGAAATCCTGTTTTAAAACACAAGGTAGATGGCACTGAGGGATAACACTCAAGGCTGACTATGGCTTTACACACACACACACACACACACACACACACACACACACGCATTAAATTCTGCATGGTTGAAATGGCACAGGAAACCTGCCTACTCCAGGAGGGGTGACTTGTTTGTCCTCTGGTCTATCCATCATTCCCACATGCTGCACTGCGAGGATGGGTGAGCTCCAGAAGGCTGGAATCTTTGAGTCTGAGGTACAGTTCTCCAAGCCCCAGTGTCTGAGTGTAGGGATCTAGAAAGGAGACAGCACCATTCCTTACCCAGGTTCCCTCCAACTGAGGCCATCCCATCAAGGAGCAGCAGATGGCAACACGGTCTGCAGCATTCATGGAGTCAGTGCTCACATCATATGGTTGATACAGCAGACTCTGAGTACCCAGTGGAGTCAGGCATGCACCCCCGGGCTGGGCATCACTGAGAAGACAAGGCCACTGCCTGTTGAAGTACCCCCTTTCCACCCAAGGCTGCTCCATGCTGTGCTAACGCTGCTGCCACTTTTAAGCAGCATGCTACTGTTTGGATACAGAGTGTTCCCCAAAGGCCCAAGGGTTAAAGGCTTGGTCCTTAGCCTCTGTCCCTGTTGAGATGGGGTAGAACCTCTGGGAGTTGGGACCTAGTGGGAGGAAGTTACGTCACTGGATGTCATGATAGTCTTTCCTGGGGAGATGTGATGCTTGGTGAACCAATGAGTTTACTGGATTTACTTATAGGGCATGTGTGAAGGGCTACTTCCAGGAGCATGAGCGTTCTCATCACACTGTGAAGTCCTACCCCATCATGGATGACGGCCTCATAGAAGCTGCATCATTTAACCTTTCACTTCCTATAACACTGGCATCTCTCAGGCTCACATGCAGCTGGGGGAGAGGAGAGCCAAGTAATGGCTGCAATCCCAGCTGAGAGTCCTGTGAGCTTCCCTTCCCTTCTTCTGTTAGGAAGTCAATGGCTCCATCACCAAAGCTCCGCCTATTGCTAAATTACTCTACTTAGTTATCATGTCTACTGGGTGAAGGTATCTCTACCGCAAGATGACTGATGAGATGGTCCTATTATCCCCAGAGGCAAAGGCATATTATCCCCAGAGAACCTGACCCTTCTCTGCTTCCTGGCTGCTGTCAAGTGAGCAACTTCTTCCCCTATGCACCCTTGCCATGAAGTACACAGCGTCACCTCAGGCCCAAAGCAAGAGAACCAAGGGACCCTGGATTGAAACTCGTCCTCTTTATAAATTATTTTCTGAACCATTTTGTAACAGTGATGCAAGATGACTAGTACATAACACTATGAAGAGGGGACTTTTTGGGTAAGATAACTGAGACCCAGGGAAGTAAAGGGACTGGCTGAGGCTATCTGTGCCTGCATCTGTGCTGGAATTAATGCCAAACATCCATTCTAACTACAGAACCAATGGATTGGAGACTTGGAAAGGAGAAAGGCAGACCATGCATGGAAGACAGATCAGAGGCCTCATTTGCTTTCTGAAGTTGAAAATTCCAGAAAGTTAAGGTTTGGGGCATGTGAGAGCCAAGCTCTGGAATTTAGGAAGTGGCAATAGGGTTTAGAAAATTCTGGGCAGCAGGCCCTATTGGCAGTAGGGACCTGGTCAAGGAAAAGCAGGAGGGAGACAGATGACCAGGCCCAAGAAGTTCAGCAGCCAAAGGCCTTGTGGGGGCTGGGGTCGCACAGTGCCACTCTTGGATGGTTGACCCACAGGGAGCACATGTCCCATTGACTGGAGTTGCATTTCCGCACTCAGAGTAGAATGGACTTTGGAGGGACTGTGTGATGGCCCTGTTGGTGAAGAGCTTGATTGCCATCCAAGCATGAGGACCTGAGTTTGATGCCCAGAACCCACATGACAAAGCTAAGCAGGGTTGTCTGCTCCTGTAACCCCACCATTGGGAAGCAGAAACGGAGAGAGCACAGGCTACCCCATACAGAGAGCTCCAGATCTGGCAAAAGACCCTGCCTCAGAAAATAAAGTGGTGATTGAGGAATGAAACTGTGTTGGGTTCTGATCTCCACACACATGCACAATGCGTGTACAACTGCATGCACACATATAACCCTACACCCCCCCCCAAACTCAAAATAATCCAAATATCATAGAGAGGTCAGTGAGATGCCTCAACTCACTGAGTAGGCCAGGACATGCCTCCTGCTGACTCGGCACAGACGCCAAGTCCACTGTGTCAGGCTCTGATTCTCGTGTCTCCTGTGAACTGATCTTTGCCTTCCAAACAAACCAAAGCTCCAGCAAGCTGAAGGCACCAAAGCTGCCCCTGGTCCCAGAGGTATTCTCACAGATGTTGCCTAACCCATTGGCCCATTGGCATAAGATCCACAGAGCCAGGTAGAAATCCCTGTGACAGCACACTGGGAAAGTTCAGCTTCTCAAGGGCCAGTGCCTAGTCTGGGCGTGGAATCCCAGTATAGCACCTGCTACCCAGAACAAGCTATGGGGTCAGAAACCTTCCATCTGAGAGAGCAGGGACAAGGGACGGGACTCTAATGAACCTGCCTCCCAATTGCCAAGGGAGTAAGTGGGGGGTGTCACAGAGTTCCCCCGAGGGAGCGCATGGCCAGAGCCTCTGAGAAGCAGATTTGCCTTGTGCCTTTAGAATGGCCTCCAGTGCCTCCCATACCCAGGCCCTGAGGAGCTAGCGAGGTGAATCACTCTCTGTGGTCTGCTCTATATTTCCCCTGCTTCGCTGGCTTTGGGTTTCATGACTCCACCTACTGCCCCACACTGTCTCCTTAGCCTAGTAGGACCTCCTTCCTTCTGTGCCTCTGTCTTCACAGCTCACCCTTCAAGCAAGGTCCTGGTGTTGGAGTCACCTCCTAACACTCACCCCACTTTTAATCTGGACAAAACTAAGAGATGGTCTTAGTGGCAAGGGTGGACATGTGGGTGTGCATGTGTCGACCACGGCCCAGGGCTGGCTTGATGCTGCTTAGCCTGTAACCTGGTTACTTCGCTGGGCTTTCGGCTTGGGCTCTCCATAACTTCCCCATTCTGTGGGCTTCCTTCCTTCCTCCTTCAGGCCCTCTCACCTGGCAGGACTGGTTTTATCCCTGGCCAGGTGGCTTTAACAGGATCAGGATCTGAGCCCAGCTGGGGTCCAGAATGAATCTCTGTCTAGCTGCTCTCCTCTGGATCTCGTGTGTGTGTGTGTGTGTGTGTGTGTGTGTGTGTGTGTGTGTGTGTACACTCAGTTAGGTGAGCAAGGGGTCAGAGGTCAACCTCTGCTGTTGCTCCTCTGGACAATGCCACTTTGTTTTCATGAGACAAGATCTCCCATTGGCCTGGAACTCACCAATTAGGAGAGGCTGGCTGGCCTGTGGGTCCCAGGGATCCACCCACCTCCTTCTTCCCAGAACTGGACATACAAATTTGCACCACCATGCCCAATATTGTTCCCTTTTAATTATGAGTCGGGGGACTGAACTCAGGTCCTTTTGCTTGTGGAACAATCTCTTACTGTTGCTTGCCCTCCCTGCTTCCCTCATTCTGTTCTGGGCCTGGCTGGCAAGAAGAACTATGCTATTCCAGTCCTAGAGCGTGACCTGGATCCCTCACCCTGCCTCATGCCACCAGCTGGACTGTAGGAAAAGATTGTCTTGAGCGCCTTGGTCCTGATAACAGACTCATCTGAGGAGGGTCTCTTCTGAGTTCCTGATGGGCCAAGGAAGGAGTGGGGATGTTTGGAAACCCACATGCCAGGCATGATGCTTGGCCTCTCACCATGGCCGACACCGGCTTCTAGGAAGGGATCACCAACCTCCCACACTGAGAACCCGGCTGTCCCTGACACCGGAGCACCTGTGAAAACGAACTACCTGGAAACGGCATCCATGCCTGGAAAGAGACATCGGTGTGATTTGAACGTGAGATATTCCCAGGTTCCTGCTTTTGAACATTCATCCTTAGATGGCGGCACTGCTTGAGAAGGTTGCGGAGGCAGAGCCTTGCTAGAAGAAGTGGCTCACTGAAGGAGGGCCTCAAGGGTCCAGGGTCTGGCTCACGTCCTGTCTTCTCTCTGTTTCCCGACTGCAGACACCATGTACCCCAAAGCTCCTGCTGCCACGCCTTCCCCACAGTGATGGACGGTCCCTTCAAACCACGAGCCAAAATCGGCCCTCCTTTCGTAGGTTGCTTGTCAGGTGTTTGGTCAGAGCAGTGAGAAGAGCCACGTGCTGTCACCGTGGGCTTTCACTTTGCTCTCAGGGTCAGGTGCTCAGGAGAGCAGACCCAAGGCATGAT
Source organism: Mesocricetus auratus (assembly GCF_017639785.1). Taxonomy (NCBI): domain Eukaryota; kingdom Metazoa; phylum Chordata; class Mammalia; order Rodentia; family Cricetidae; genus Mesocricetus; species Mesocricetus auratus. The sequence continues at coordinate 69,579,657 of NW_024429266.1, forward strand.
GGGAGGCACACGGCAACAAAACCCACATTTCCCCACATTTCCTCCAGACGCACCTTGGTCCCTCAGATGCTCACCTCACCTTTAAGGTCACCTGAGTCTCCGTCGTCCCCAGGAACCCTTTCAACATTAGTGGCTCATGAATTCTCAAACCGTTCTAGGCACCGTGCCAGAACCACAGAGAAGTCAAGCTAACTGTCAACACATGAGCCTGGACAGGTGACTCTTTCTCCAAACCCAAGTTTCTCATCAATTGGTGCTGGGAACTACATTTGAATCCTCTGCAAGAGAAGTAGTTGGCCTTCACTGCTGATTCGTCTCACCAGTTGGGTGTCTTTCTTGAGACAGTTACTCTCCTTTGCCTGGTGAATCTTTTTGTTGCTGTTTTCCCCCCCTTTGGTTTTTTTCGAGATGAGATTTTTCTGTGTGGCTTTGGAGGCTGTCCTGGAACTCGGTCTGTAGACCAGGCTATCCTTGAACTCACAGAGATCCGCCTGCCTCTGCCTTCCGAGTGCCGGGATTGAAGGTGTGCACCACCACTGCCCAGTGTCTAGTGAATCTTTTATTTCCCCCCAAATTCAGTTTCCTTTGGTCTCTATAGGCAGCCCCCCCTCCCCACTCTGTCTCCCGCATCCATGTTCGCTCACAGGAATAGAGAATTCAACAAGAGCCTAATAATCACCACCCCCATCACCGTTCCCCAGCATCTATGCTCAGAGGCTTAGACTCTGGGACAAAGTGAACCCAAAGCCGCAGGCTCCTAGGCAGGCTCTGAGGCTAGTTCTCAGTAAATATTGACTCTGCCTTTCCTGTTCATGCAGCGCCTCCCTGAGCAGGCAGGTAAGCAGCTGCCTGTCCAGTGGCCTCCCAAAGACTTTTCGGCCTCCACATGCATCAGGGTTTGCAGAAATGTCCCTACCTGTCTGCAAGGGTTAGGACTAGTGTGAGTGTGTGTATGTGTGCACCTGTGTGTGTGCATGTGTGTCCTAGGGTGACATCCGTCTGCCCGGCTGCTGATGTGACAGCCACCAGGTCCAACTCTGTGGGCAGGCCCCGTTGTGTGGTGATCTCTGGGGACACAAGCTGACATTCCAGAGAATGCCATGCAAGCAGTTTGCCCGGAGGCATCACAGAAGTAAACATGGAAGCAAACACGTGGTATCTTCAGAATGCCGAGGAACAGGTCAAAGCACAAACTGGGGGAACTAATTTGTTTTGAGGACCAAGGATTTGAAGACCCCGGTAGGATTTTCTACATGCCAGGTAGGCAGCACTCTGCCGATGGAGTTATAGTCTAACCCCTGTCCCCTACACAGTGTTTGTCACACAGTTTCAAGCGTTTCTTACTCAGGGCCAGTTCCTAATCCTCAAGACTCCGTCTTGGTGTGTATGTATGTGTGTGTGTGTGTGTGTGTGTGTGTGTGTGTGTGTGTGTGTGTAGGCCAGAGGAATACCTCAGCTATCATTCCTCAGGTACCAGCTATCTTTTACTTTATTTATTTATTTATTTATTTATTGGTTTTACGAGACAGGGTTTCTCTGTGTTGTTTTGGAGGCTGTTGGTCCAGCCCGGCCTCGAACTCAGAGATCCGCCTGCCTCTGCCTCCCGAGTGCTGGGATTAAAGGCGTGCGCCACCATCACCTGGCCTTTATTTTATTTTTTTTTAACATTAGTCACACTGTTGCTCAGTTTTGTTTTGTTTTTTAAGGTTAAAATATGATTATATAATACCCTCTTGTTTCCCTTCAACTCCTCCCGTGCCCCCAACTCCCTTTCTATTCATGGTGTCTTACTCTTTATTATTGTTACATATATATGAGAATGGTACATAAATGAAACCTGCTGCCTCCATTCAGTATTGCTTGTCTGAATATTGTTTTTAGGGTTGGCCACTTGGGATTGGCTGACCATCCAGGAGACTCATCTCTACAGAAGGCTGGCTGTCTCAGCAGTTTTTAATTTCCTGTGGCTCTCCCTCTCGGGGTGGGACCCCTTGTGATTCCCCCTACCAGGCTGGCATGTCTACTGTGTTGTCATTGTGCAGGTCTTGTTAAACAGTTGTACCGAGATTTCCTGGTGCAGCCTCCCAGCCATACATAGAAGATGGTGTCACCAGACTTCCCAGCCATACATAGAAGACAGTGTCACCAGACTTCCCAGCCATACATAGAAGACAGTATCACCAGACTTCCCAGCCATACCTAGAAGACAATGTCACCAGACTTCCCAGCCATACCTAGAAGACAATGTCACCAGACTTCCCAGCCATACCTAGAAGACAATGTCACCAGACTTCCCAGCCATACCTAGAAGACAATGTCACCAGACTTCCCAGCCATACCTAGAAGACAATGTCACCAGACTTCCCAGCCATACCTAGAAGACAATGTCACCAGACTTCCCAGCCATACCTAGAAGACAGTGTCACAGCAGACCTCCTTGTCCTTTGGCTCTTCCGTCCTCAGTGTCCCTGAGCCTTAGGGCAGGGACTGTGTTGCAGATGTGAAACAAGGCCTGGCATCCCGCCTCACTTCCACTAACTGTGGCTTTCTGCAATGGTCTCTGTCTGCTGCTTAATAAATCTGTTTTTTAGATAAGGTCCCTCAATGGTGGAATTCACCAAGTAGACTAGACTGGTTGGATACCAAGTCCCCAGGATCCACTAATCTTTCCTTCCTCAGTACTTGGACTATGCTCTTGCCACCGCAGCATCAGTCCTTCCTTCCTTCCTTCCTTCCTTCCTTCTCTCCCTGTCTGTCTGTCTATCTTGGTTTTTTTGTTTGTTTGCTTGTATTTATTTATTTGACAGGGTTTCTCCGTGTAGCCCTGGCTGTCCTGGAACTGACTTTGAACTCAGAGATCTATCTGCCTCTGCCTTTTGAGTGCTGGGATTAAAGGCATGTGCCACCATGCCCAGCTGCTGCTGCTGCTGCTGCTGCTTCCTCTTCTTCTTCCTCTTCTTTTTCCTCTTCCTCTTCTTCTTCTCCTCCCCCTCTTCCTCTTCTTCTTCTCCTCCCCCTCTTCCTCTTTTTCTTCCTTTTCTTTTTTCCTTTTTAAGCATTTATTTATTTTGTTTTATAAGTAAACATCTAGCCTGAAGGTAAGTATGTGCACCATATGCGTACTCTGGAGTTATAGATGGTTGTGAACCACCATGTGAGTGCTGGGAATTGAATCCAGGTCCTCTGCAAGAGCAAGAAGTGCTCTTACACTGGGCCACTGGTGCAGCCCAACAGTACTTTTTTCATAAGTAGAATGAATACATTGTAAACTTATCATTAGAAGTCTGACATTACATAATATAGTAAAAACATGAGCTAGTAATGGCCATTCACCATCATTGGGAGCTCAATGCACCATGTGTAACTGGATATACGCTGCTTTTACAACTGTGAGTGCAGTAGGTGTGGACACCACCAGCACTCACATGAGTAACGCCCTGTGTGGTAGTGTTGTGAGGGCTATGAGGTCACTAAATAATGGGCATTTCTCAGCTCCATCATCATCTTCTGTGACCAGTGTCACATGTGGCGCCTTGTCATTGGCTGAAAAGTCCTTAGGTGGAGCATGCCTGTGATCTTCCAGGGATGGAGCTACCTGCTTCCATGTGCATCTTACCAGCAGACACATAACTGCTGATGTCTTATGAGGTCACACCCAAGCTGACAGGTGCTGTAGGTTCCATGGGTGTGTTTGGATTGTCTCACTGGCTTTTCCGGTCATGGCTTAGCAGTCCTCCATAACTCATCATCATTTTTTCATTCTCTGTCTCCCTGTCTCTGTCTCTCTGTCTCTGTCTCTCTCTCTGTCTCTGTCTCTCTCTCTCTCTCTGTGTGTGTGTGTGTGTGTGTGTGTGTGTGTGTGTGTGTATGTATCTGTGCATGTGTAGGCCAGGGATCGATGTCAGGTTCTATTGATGAACTCAGAGCTTACTGATTGGCTGGGCTGGGTGTCCAGCAAGCTCTGGGGACCCACCTGTCACCGCTCCTGATCACTGGGGTTACAGATGTGTGACCACACCCAGCTTTTACATGGGTGCCAAGAATCGTAACTCAGGTTCTCACACTTGTGTGGCTCGGGCTTTACCTACTGGGCTGTCTCCCTAGCCTGTCTTTGTATGTCTGCCTGCTCACATGCCTGCAGTCTGCAGGCGCACATATGTGCATGGATGTATATGCATGTGTGTTGTGTGCACATGAACATGCAGACTAGAAGATGATCTCGGATGTCATTCTTCCTGTGCTGTCCACCTTGAGAAGGTCTCCCAGTGACCTGGACATCACTGGTTAGGCTAGGCTGGCTGGCTAATGAACCCCCAAGATCCTCTAGTCTCTGTCTCCCCAGTTCTTGAATTATGGGTGTAGACCACTATGCCTGGACCCCCCCCATGGATTCTGGGGATCGAACTCAAATCCTCATGTTTGTACAATAAGCACTTTACCAACTGAGTCATCGTCCCAGCCCATCTTTCTGTATTTTCTAGAAGTTCCCATATCATTCTATATTATGTCAATTATCTCCCATACTGAGTGGTACAGGAAAGGCAGGATAAATGACTGACAATTTCTCTTTTAAAATAAACTTTTTTCCAAGTGTTCAGAAGATCATTGGTAGGTTTTAAAAATATTATTCATTTTGAGCTGTTTTAATAGTAAAATTTTTGAAAATTTCTATGTAGGTGTGCTTCAGGGATGCGTATGAATGCAAGGGCCTACAGAGCCAGAGGTGTTCGATTCCCCTGAAGCTGGGGTTCCAGGCAGTTGTGAGTCACCCAGCATGGGTGCTGGGAACAAACCTGACTCCTCCTCAGGGCAGTAAGCCCTCTCAACCACTGAGCTGTCTCTCTAGCTCACGACTGCTGGCTTAGCGTTCACCCAAGGACTTAATCTTGATTGCATTTGCAAAAACTTATTTTCAAAGGTAGTCACATTCTGCAGTGGGAATTAGGAGGCCACCAAATCTTTACAGGGAACACAGTTAGCCAACAACGGAATGGTACTGCTGTCTTCAGGGGCAGGTGGGGAGGGCTGTGGCTGAGCAAGGACACTTGGAAGCTCATCTCCTCACCTCCCCTGGCATATGGCCCCTCATTGTTTATTCCTGGTGGCTTTAATGACACCCACAGTTCCTTCAGCGGGTGGTTGTTGAGAGCAAACAAGTTCGCACGAGTGAGTCCTGGGTCTGTAACTGACAGTCCTAAGTGCTGCTGTGAGTGTGACATGAATGGCATCATCACCATAGTCACCTGATGGGACCTAGGGCTGGATGTGATGGCTGTCAGCTTGAAGGCTGCAGTGAATACTGTGGGTCACCCTCCAGAGCCTGCCTTCCTTGGCTTCCTGTATGGAACCTTCCTACCTAGGGATGGGGGGTTTCACGTTGACCACTAAGAGCCTTCTCTATGGGCTGGAGAGATGTAGCAGTGGGTAAAGGCACTTTCCACCAAGCCCGAGGACCCTGAATTTGATCCCTGAGACACACATGATGGGAGGACAGAATTGACCCCCCAAAGTTGTTATCTTACTGCCACACATGTGCTGTGGCACGCATGTGCATGGGACAGCACTTACACACACACACACACACACACACACACACAGAGTGTGCCAGACACTGAGACCAGAACTTTACAGACACTACCCCTTCATGTTCATGATCGCTCAGGGATCTCTGTCTCCATTATCCTCATGGGAAAGGTGCAGCTAGGCAGGCTGGGATAATGGCCCCACAGTTTCTGACCACAGACTTGGTTCTCTTTACTCTTCACCGCTCCCTCCCCCCATCCCCTGAAGAGTACGGAGGTCTCTTGCCCTCCTACCTCCAACTCCCCTAGTTCAATCTGGTAAGCTGAACTGCCTTGGTACAGAGCCCTCCACTGTGCTTGGAAGCTAAGCCTCCAGGACAAATGTGGGCATGCAAAGTGACCTCTTAAGTGCTGTCTTCTGTGACCACTCTCCTCCTTACTCGTGCAGATAGGACCACACATTGAACTTGAAGCCGGAACTCACACATTTAGCTAGTCTAACTAGTCAGCTTGTTCTGGGGATCCCACGCTTCCAGCTCCCACATGCCAGGTTGCAGAAGGTTACCAAGCAGGGCCCAGTTTTTATGTGGGCTCCGGGGATCTGAACTCCAGCCCTCATGCTTGTGTGGCAAGCATGTGGCTTAACCCTCTGAGTCATTTCCCCAGCTCCACACCCACTTCTTCTGATGAACAGCTTACACATCCGTGGCTCAGTTATTGAAACCGGGACGTTGGCCTCAGCACAATGTCATCAACTGATCCACAGCCTAATTTTGCCAGTTTCCTGGCTCACACCCTTTTCCGCTCCGGGATCCAATGCAGGGACCCCCACATCCCTTGCCACTCCTCCACGCCTCTTACTCAACGATCCTTCTTGCTGGAGCCCTCTCTCCAAGGTCATTTCAGCCTTCTTCATCTTCTTCTACCTTGACAGGTGCCAAGAGTCCTGGCAGGCGTTTTCTCTAGAAATGCCTCTCCGTGTGACTCTGTCTTGCATTGCCTCTTATTTAAACTCAGAGCAGATCTTTCAGTAAGAAAGAGTCAGCGAGACGGTTCAGTGGCTGAGGTTGCTGGTCATCACATACTGAAAGCAATCTCTCGGACCCACTTGGTGGGAGGAGAGCACTGGCCCCTGAAAGTTGTCCTCTGACCTTCACACATGCGCTGTGGTACATGCGCCCGGTCGTATACGTGTGCACACACAGATGAAACAAATACGTTTAAAAAATTTTAAAGGAACCCATAGAAGGGAGGCCTGTCCTGATCAGTGGGTCCTATCAGGAGGGTTCTCAAGGTCACTTTCATGCTGTTGTCAGGGCGAGTGAACCGCAGCAGCCAAGAGTAAGAGACCTGGTTAAAATGTAGCCAAGAGCTATCATACCCACACTTCAGGAAGACGGGTGTGCACGTATGTGTTTGATCGTTGTGTATCTGAGGTGCAGTGAGCAGGTCCCCAGCCCGGTAGTTGGTGGAGAAACAGAGATGAGGGGACAGAGGCAGTGGACAGGGCAGCCAAGGAGAAGCCCCTGCAGTGGGACACCAAGCAGGGCTCAGGTGGGACTTTCCTGGGGAGGCGTGCACGAATGCCTAGTCACCTCAGACAGGGCACTAATGACAGACTGAAGAAATGATCCCACCCAAGTCTAGCTTAGCGAGTCTGAGCTTACCGTGTGTGGTTACCTATGGGAGTGTGGTCAACTCAGGCAAAGGCAGCTGCATCCCAGAAAACCCACCACAGCTGTGGTGGTGGTCATAGGAGCTGGACCACTGGCCTCCATCACAGCATTTATTACTGCTCTATAACCCAGGGAGGGGCCGCGAAGAGCTTGCCACTTCCAGAGGCTTCCAGAGCTTTTACATTTCCTTTACTTCCAGGGTCTTGTGAGTTCGCTTAGCTTTCTGAGCCTTAGGTGTCTCCTTCCACACTCCTGGGGGCAGGGGTGGGTGGGAGGACCCTGATAGACATGAGGTTGCTTTTTGATTCAGAGGCAATAGCTACACAGCACCAGGTGAAGGCAGGTACTGGCCCTGTGATGCATCTGGCCCAGGGAGCCAGGCTAGCAAAGCTTTGGAGTGAAGCCTGAGTCAGATGCCCTAAGGCCACAATCTGTATCCACCTGGGCCTGTAAACTAAGGCTGGAGACAAGGTGGGTTTTGTAATTGTACAGGTCTTGCTCTGGTACTCCAGTGGGGAAAGCTATGAGTCCTCTCCACTGGGCACTGTTCACAGGGAAATGAAGCAAAGCTGGGGTGCAGACCTGGGTCTGCACAGGCCAGAAGATTCCCCTTCAGCAATTCACTAACCCAGGCTGTTGTGGAGGCAGGGGAGAAAATGGCAGCATGTATTAGAATAATAGGTGTATGTGTGTGCACGCACACATGTGTTCATGAATGTGTGTGTGTAGGCCAGAGGCCTCAATAACTTTCTACCTTATTTTTTGAGACAGGCTCTTACTAGACCCAAAGAACACTGACTTGGGCATCCTGGCTGCCCAGTAAGCACTGGTAATCCTCCTGCTTCTGCCTCCTTGGTGCTAGAATTACTAGCATGTGTTTCTCTGGGGAAACAAACTCAGATAATCCTGCTTGCATTGCAAACCCTTTCCTAACTGAGTCATCTCCTCAGATTATAACACACATGTTTGATGAAGTTTTCCCGTTGCCCCTCAGCCCTGCCATTCTACCCTCCTCTGTCTCATCTGAGGGCTATGCATTCTGTGCCCACTCTCCTGCTCAGCCAGCACTGTCTTCCTGCCTCCCCTTCCCTATTGCTTCTCCAGGGCTTGACACAGAACACAGTGGATACTGGTTTAGTCCCTGCTTCCTGTCCTCCCATTGTGTGGGTCCTGCACAGCCCAGCCCAGAGCCTGCCAGGCAAGACCTTCCTGGGCCCTGGACTCAGAGGCACATCCATGAGGTTATTCAGGAGCTTTCCCTTCCAGGCTCCCTGTTTAAGCCCTAGGAGCCAGATGCTGTGCCCCAGGGAAGGGTGGAGAAGATTCATTCCTGGTAGTCAAGGGCAGGGCCTGTAATACGAGACCCATTTTCTGGATGAGAAAGCACATCTCTCCTGCATTCCTGCTTCTTCTGGTTGCCAGGGCCAACAGGTGCCATTCATGGCTGCAGTCAGAGCTCCAGGATTTGCTGTTCCCACATTCCCTCTGCAGGCATACCATCCCAACCTTTGCCCTGAATCCTTTGAGTTCCATTTTAAACCTTTCTATATGTATCCTCATGGTTGTGTAACTGGTAGCTGCTTTTCTCACTCCTATGACCAAATACGCAACAGATCAACTTAAGGAAGGGCCTGGTAGGGAGCATGAGGTGGCTGGTCACATTGCTATGCAACCAGGAAGCCGAGAGTGGGTGATGCTGGTGCTCAGCTGTCCTTTAGGTACAGCCCAGATTCCAACCCATGGGATGGTACCACTCACATTTAGAATGGGGCTTCTTTCCCAACTTAATCTAAAGCCCAGCAAGCTCACAATCAGTGTTGTTGTTTACCTCCATGTTACTCACTGGAGGCGGATAGAAGCCGCACAAAGACAAGATGCTTCACTTTAAACTTGAGCCTCAACCTGGCTTACAGCTTCCATCTTCGACACCACCGTCTAGTTGACTTCCATTCTCTCTGGCATCTTAGACTCCATTACCTCCATCCTTTGGCATGATCTTATGAGACATGCTCATTATTGTAACCCACAGGAAGGCTCTCAGACTCCAATCCATCACTTAAATTCTGCATCCCGCCTGACGCCATGGCGCTGAAGATGTGTTGGCCTCCTGTCTCCAACTCAGGGCCCCAAGGGCAAGGTGACAGAGACCAATGCAACGTCACAGAGCACCTCTGGGTTGGTCCGTCCCTGTTGTACCAACCTTGGCTTGGAGGCAAGCCCCATGAGCTGGTTGGTCAGCCGAAGAAGCACCTCCAAGTTTCGTGCATGCTGTAACTGCAAGGGTACCATTTCGTTGATTTTGCACCGGATGTCCCATGATTTCACTCCCCACATCTCATCCCAGCTCCTTCCTTTGTTTGTCCTGTGTACACTGACCAATTCCCACTTGCCCTTCTCCTGTCAGGTGGCCTGTGTCCTTCAGTCCTTCCCAGGTGGACGTGGTTCAGTCCTGCAGTCACAGGCTCACCCTGCACTGGCTCCCAGGGCAGCCTTCTGCACACCCTGTCCCTACTGATGCCTTTCTTCCGTAGGTAGGACGGCGGTGGTTGTCTGGTCTCAGTACTCCTCATCCCATGCACACACCTTCTCACTTTGTTCCCCCGAGGTCTCATTGTGATTCTGTCCTCCCCACGATCTCCAGCTGTGACCATGGGCAGTCAGTTCTGCTTGCTGAGCAAGGCCATGGGTGGATCCCAGGCTGTGGAACAACAGATGAGAGAGAGCCTCAGGACACAGACCAACCTCTGCTCAGAATGGCAGGTGTTTGTCCAAGGTCACAGAGCCTCCATGCATTTGGCATATGATCAATGGAAGTCACACATCGCTTAGTGACAAGGATACGCGAGGGGAAAAGGCATCAAAGGGTTTTGCTATTGTGCAAACATCAGAGTGTACTGAAACCAACCTAGGCAGTAGCAGCCCACCGCACGCCCAGGCTACAGAGCAGAGACCTTTGATATTGTCCTCCACAGCCAACTTGCCCAGTTTCAAAAATAAAAAAATCCCTCAGCTGCCCTCAGACCAGTTCTCACAGACGCCCCATCCACTAATAAGCTGTGATGATAGATTCCAAGCAGCCAGAGCTGCAGGAAACCCTCCATCAGTTACCTCAAGATTTTTCTTTGTATGTGTAGTAGGTGTATGAATGTGCATGTGTTGGTGTGTGCGCAGGCATGTGTATGTACATATGCAGAGGCCAGAGACTGATGCCAGGCGTCTTCTCCAATCATGTCCCAACTTGTTTTTTTGAGACAGAATCTCTCAGTGTAGCTGGAAATTGCTGATTTGGCTAAGGAGGCTGACTGAACAGCTCCAAGGATCCTCCTGCCTCCGTCTTTCAGTTCTTAACTGCCACCATGCCTGGTTTTCTAAATGAATGCTAGGGATCTGAACTCTGGTCCTCATGCTTGCATGAGGCAACTATGTTACTGACTAACCTTCTCCTCAGTCCTGCAGCTTTTCCTGTTTGCTGTGCAATGGACTTTTTCCTCTGGGCATGACTGACCATCACACGCTGACAGATGCGCACTGTGAATAGACCTTACACATCACTTAGTGTGTGGGTGGCTTCGCCGTATCTCATTCAAACCCCATTTGGATTTCTGACTTCTGGTAGTCTCGTTGTCTTCTGTAGAATCTGAATGTCCCCTATAGGCTCGGGTATTTTGAAAACTTGTCCCCAGTAGGTGGCTCTGTTTGGGGAGCATGGCACAGCCTTGCTGGAGAGAGAAAGTCACTGGGGGCAGGCTCCGAGGTAAAAAACCTGACAGAATTTCCAGTTCTCCTTCTCTGCTTCATGCTTGAGTTTGAAGATGGGGGTTCTAGACCACCTGATCCTGCGCTCACGCCTGCTGCCTGCTGCCACGCTTCCCTGACACGAAGGACTTCCATCCATCTGGAACTGAAAGCCCAGATAAATTCTTCCCCTCTAGAAGTTGCCTGGGTTATTTATGGTGTTTCATCATGGCAAGAGAAAAAGAAACCACTACGCGCTCCATGGCACAAATCCTCCAACAGTTTCTGTCTTTCTGTTCTTTTTCTTTCTTTCTTTTTTTTTGAGGCTGGCTCTCATGTAGCCCAGGTTGCAGTCTGGCTATGCAGCCACGTATGACCTTGAACTACTGCTTCCTCTGCTTCACATTTTTAGTAGTGGGACTACAGGCTTGTGCTACCATGCCTGGTTTTATGTGACACTGGGGGTGGAGCCTAGGGTCTCATGTACACTAGGCAACCAGCTGAGCTGTGTCCGCTGTCCTGTTCCCTTGTTCTTGTTCTCCAAGGGTGTAGCTGTGGCGGAATGGGACAGGCCTGAATGGTGACCAATAACCAGCATAGATTTCCCACCTTTGCAGCCCTTTGTCACCTTTAACCTCCTTTCTACATTGCCACTTGGCATGGCTTCTCACCGTGCTTAGGGGCTGGCATGAGGGGAATGGCGGAAGAAAATGGTACAAGCAAGGGACATGGGGAAGCATGAGATACAGGAGGCTGCTGCCAGCCAGTCACAAAAGCGGTCCCTCACCTATGGAAGAGAACGATAATGCTGCAGGGCTACACCCTATGCATTCACGGATTATGGGAGGCACATGCTGTAAAGCTCTCAGAACAGTGCCAGCCACAGTAGGTTCTCAATAAACGCGAGCCATTGTTATTCTATCATGACTACTCTCTAGTAGGTCGAGTCACACAAAACTGTCATGTTGGAAGTCAGAGTGGTCTAAAACTTCAGGTTTCCACGCAATACTCCTTTCCCATCAGAATTGGTCTGTCTTGTTTATTAAATGAATATATTTCAAAAGGAACTTATTGGTCCCTATAACATATGGGTAACTGGACAGTGCTTGTATGACTCTTTTGGGGGAGACACGAACAAATGTTCTACTCATCCCACAGAGGGAACTGGTGACAGACCAAAGTAACACCACCAAAGTCCAACTTTGTAAGCTGACGAGTTTACTGGGCTTACAGTAGTTTTGGGGAGTTACTTACAGGAACAAGGATGACTCAAAGGCAGCTGCACCACCAAAAGCCAACTCAGCATGAGGGATGACTCATAAAAGATGGAGCTATGATGTTCTCTGCATCATTTGCACACAGTTTGACAGGCAGGGGACTATACTCCTCAGCAACTACTTACTGCTTAGATAACCTTGGGAAAGGAAGAACCTGGCATATCTGGTAGGTTTCAGGGATTTCCTAAGCCTTGGGAGTTGTTTGCTTCCTGAGTTTCAACCAGACTCCTTTTAGAATTTCCTAAGTCTTAAGCTTCCATCTAAGACAGAATGCTGCAACTCAGGAGAAATTGCTACACAACAGTAACCTTTCCTATATTTGGCAGCAGTAGCTATTACAATTACCTCAGGCAAGCTTGTTTGCCTTGGTAAGACCCAATGCCAAGTTTCCCCAGTTCAGACTCTCAGATTGGAAGGGTACCAAAAGCATGCTAGGCCCACTTCTTCCTTTAGGTAATCCAAAAGTTCTTTTAAAAGCCTCTTCAAAATTGGTCCTGGAGATGGGGGTGTAGTTCAGTTGGCAGAATGCTTGAGCTCCATTCATGAACCTGGTACAGCGGCGCACACCAGTAATCCTTGTCCACAGGAGGTGGAGGCAGGAAGCTCAAAACTCATCTTCAGCAATAGTCTAGGCTAGCCTGGGCTAAACAGAGCCTTTTTTTGGGAAATTGTGACTAGAAATCTGAAGGGAGCAGTCCATCGGTCTGTCAACGTCTCTGGAACCTTTTAACTCCTGGAATTGCTGCTCTTGGGGACCTGCTTATTTTTGAGAGCTTCTCAGGAAGGTCACTTTGAAATATGACTGTAATGCCTCATGAGTTTCACAGCTCTAGCCTAGATCCACCCTAGAGGGTCCCTCGTCCTACTGAGCAAGGCAAAAACCATCCATCCCAATCTTATAGCACTTCAGATGTAGAAACTCAGACTCAGAGGAGAGATACTTGTCCAGGGTGACTTAGCATGTGGGGAAGGGGACTCCCCAAATCTGGGTCTTTAACCCTTGCCCATGTTCATCCTGCACTGCCAGCATTTCCTGCAGGACTCCTCGATTCTGCTGCCTCCACCCCTCCCCTGTCAGGCCCAGGGGTACTGAAGGTTTCCTGGAAGGATATCCAACCCTGACCGGCATGGCTTTTGGTGGTCCAGTCTTCTCCCCCATGAGAAAGGTATCTGGCTTTCACCTATCATAATTCCTGGCACTAAAAACTAGATCCTGTACAATCAAACATGGAAGAAGATGTTCATCCCATTTTATTTATTTATTCTGATCAACCACAGTTGAGTTTATTAGTCCAATGGTTCACACAACCAGGTCACTGGGCGCAACAGAAGACAGTCTCTAGGAGGCCCCTACCTTGCCTTCCCTTCTCAGGAACTCCACTCAGGTCATGGACCCCATAAACCTCTGGGTGCATTTATTTAGATTTTTGAACATCTGCACATTTCCCCCCCCGAAAATGATAAAGAGCTGTGTCCTGCCCACTCACAGCCCACCAGGCTCTTTATCATAAATAAATACAATCAGCATCAAATGTTAGTGCTGAGCTATGGCAGGGTGGCCCCTTCAGAGAAGCACTGTGGGGACAACTTCAAGGTGTCTTCTGATAGCGGGCACTGCGCAATGTGTGGCAGTACCCAGGCTGCCTACGTTTGTCCAGGAAGTAGTTCAGCACCGGGATGCCCTCCTTCAGGCTTTTGTGCTTGCCACAACTTGGCTGGGGCAGCTGCTGCCGTTCAAGGGGCCCCCAGGCAGGACCTGCTAATGACTGTACACACACTGGGGGAAGGCCTGGCTACTGGTGTTGGGGCTCAGATCAGATCAGCCTAGTTTTAAAGAAGAAAGTGTTGAGGCCCATCCCTGGATCCCAGACTTTGGGCTCCTGCCCCTCAGCCTTGTTCAGGCTAAACCTACTCCCACCTACCCTGCTCCTTCAACAGCCACAGGGTGAATCTCCATTAACGCCTACCCCACCCGGACTACACTCTCCTAACTGGCCTCCCTGTTCCCGGCATTCTGTTCCCGGCATTCTGTTCCCGGGCAGCCACTACCGCGGCAGCATGGTAAATCTTCGTCTGGAAACCTGCACGGTGTCTCGCTCCCCTTTAGAGCTTCCCGGCGGTCCTGGTCCTGCTGGATGCTCTCAGACCCCCACCTTCTCCTTGCCTCCACATATGCTCCGCTCCAGCCTCCTCATAGCTCTCCAGATAGGAATAAAATTCCTTCTATCTATACCAGGGACTTTGTGCCCATGTCCTCCAATGCCGTGCTTCCAAAGTCTGCCTTGCTCTGACTGCCCGACTCCTCTTCCTTGTTTTTTCCAGACAAAGTCTTATGCACCTCAGACTAACCTCAAATTCAGTAAGTAACCAAGGACGGACTTGGACTTCAGATTCTCCCGCCCCACGTCCTCCAGTGCTGCAAAGCTCCTCCCAGTTTGTGCTTTGCTCTTAGTCGAACCCAGGGCCTCATGCCTGTGTAGAAGGCACTCTGCTGACCGAGCTGCTCCTCCAGTTTTCTCCTCTGCAGTTTGGGCTCCAGGAAGCAGGGCCTTGGCCCTTGTTGATGCTTAGCCTACGCTTCAGCTCACAGCACCTGCTGCATGGCCAGTTGTAGACCACAGTGACTGTTGGCTGCTCCAGCCTGGCACGATGATGCTTCCCAGCACCAGCTGCATCATTGGCGCCTCACCTGGACTTCCCAAAACAGAACAAATGGCAGGCATGTCCTCTTGAGTGCCTGGGATTGGCCCTGGAGTGTCTTACATTGTTCCTGGAAATTAACAGCCACAGACTCAGGAGGAGGACTCTGTCCCATGAGCTGGGGCCCTGGGGAAAGAGAAGAAAAAAGACAAGTAAGATCCCTAGGGGGGCCAGCTCCGGGGCCTTTTCGCTGCCTACGACACACACTTCATTTAGTTTTCACAGTGGAGGGAGACATGGGGTCTTGTGAGCATCGATTCCCTTGCGGGCCAGGCTAAGTGTCAGACAATGCAGGGAGGAACAGCGCACAGAGTGCCTTGGCCCCCGCTGTCAGTCTCACCCAGATTAACAACTTCATCAGAGCCTTTGTTGATATTGACATTTGGTTGCTAGGTAACGTGTTTACTGCCCAGTGAATAGAACTTGAAGGCCAAGGAGGGCACAGTCAACAGATTGGCAAATAAAGCGAACGTGCCATGACTTGATATGCTCATAGTGGTACCCAGGCGTGTAGTGCAGGAGCAGACCCCTCCAGGAGTCTCTGTGAAGTCATTGTCACCTCATGCCCAGGTGAGGAAAAGTCCAGGTAACGTCAGAGCTACTGGCCTCTCGTCAGGAGTATTTGGGTGCCGCTGTACTGTAATGTAAGGGTCCCCACATCACTCAAGTCCCCCCTAACCTCTACTGTCTTCAGGGGTGTGGGGTCCTGGAGAGAAAACACCGTTGCCAGGGGCAGAAGTTTTGTCACCACAGCGTCACTCCTGGGCCTGCAGAGCCTGCACGTGAACATAGCATCTCCCTGACCACATCACTGAGGTGTTCAAAGGAAAGGGAAGGACAGAGTCTGGTTAGCACCCAGCTATGTGTGGGTGCCATCCTGGGTCAACCACTGTGAAGTAGGATGTCATGTTGAGCCCCTGGACAATTACAAGAGCTGAGTCCTTGGAGGTATGTCTACTTTTGTTTTTTTAATCATGACAACCATATAATCCTCTCTCTGTCTCTCTGTCTCTCTCTCTCTCTCTCTCTCACACACACACACACAGGACTCATGATATTTTAACATACAGTTTTTAAAATTTTTTTTATTTAAATTAGAGACAAGCTTGTTTCACATGTCAACCCCAGCTCCTTCTCCCTCCCCTCCTCCTTCCCCCCCCCAGTCCCCCACCCAATCCACACTCCGATCCCCAGGGAGGGTGAGGCCCTCCATAGGGGATCTCCAGAGTCTGTCATTTTGTTGAGGGCAGGGCCTAGGCCCTCCCACAAGAGTCCAGGCTGAGAGAGCCTCCCTCATTGTGGGATGGGCACCCTTTAACATACAGTTTTATGTTGGCTGTTTTTTTACAGTTCACTTCAGGTGCCATCCGCCCTGGTTTTTTTGTTTTGTTTGTTTGTTTGCTTGCTTGTTCTTGTTTGTTTTGCTTTGTTTTGTTTTTTGAGATAGTGTCTCTCATGGGCTTGAAGACCTGAAACTTGTCAGTTGTTCAACTAGAATAGTTGTTCAGTGAGCCCTAGGAATCTGTCCGTCTCTGCCTCCTAGGACCTAGGACTATAACCATGTGTTGCTATGTCCGTTTTTGTTGGTGTTTTGTTTTGTTTTAGGTTAGAATTGGAGTTAGCGCCTTACACATGGTAGGCAAGTGCTATGCCCCAGAGCTATCTCTCAGCCCTAAACATGGCTTTTGCACATGAGTCCTGAGGGATTAAATTCTGGTCCTCAGATCTGCTTTCCCAACCGAGTCATCTCTTTGGCTCTAGGTACTTTTATAGATGTGGGACCAGATGTGATGAGCAGGTGAGATGCCCTCTCATTAGACCTCTGTAGGGGCGCTCCTTCAGGCCTGGACCCAGGAAACCCCAGCTTTGGTGTCTGTTTAGCTCAGAAGCTGGCTAGTTAGGTAACGGGAGCCATCTGGAGGGCCCTCTGCTCTAAACATATGCACTGATTCTAGGCCCCCTGGGGACATCAGCCCCCTCCTTGCTGATGCGGCTGGCCCACACTTCTGACCCTTGTCAAAACCTGCTAGACTGAGCATCCCTGGCACCCCTCTATAGCATTCCTACATCCTTTGCTCTGATCTGAATCCCTGCAACACACTCAGAGCACTAAGTGTTCCAAGCAACTGACATGTATGTGTGACATATGAGGTACACCAGAAGGCCAGAAGTTTTCCTTGTTCCTGATGTAAAGATAACTAGACTGTCTCTACTAAGGGAAATGTCATTTTAATAGCAATTTTTGAACCAAGCAAACAGAAGTCATCACCAAGGGACAGGAAAGCTGTTTGTCCCTAAATGGGACAGATCTTAGAGGAGCTGTGGTCCTGCTGCAACTCAGGGAACATACAGTATGCATACCTCCACTCCTTAGTGCTCACCCATGGCAGACATTGCTAATCGATAGCAGCCCTTTTTCCTACTGAATGTGAGCCCCTCCCTCTTTTGAATAAAACATTTATAACTTTGCTACCAGAGTTGATATTCACTGCACTCATCATCTCACTGAGTTGATTGGCGTTTGAAATTACCTAACTTGCCGGTTCTGAGGTTCTGTGTCCACTGCTGTTCTCCCCACCACAGGGTTCCCTGTGTCTTTTCAAGCCCAATTAGGTCTTCCTGGTGCTGTCTCCTTTCTTTTGGAGACATTTCCTTCTCTACCTCTGTCCTTCCTTCTTCTTCTCCTCCTCCTTTCTCCTGCTCTTTTTTCTTGTTCTTTTCCTTTCCCCATTTCTTGGCTTCTAGAACCATTAACAAGCCCAGAGAAGTGGCAGGCCCCCGTGTGTGTCCCTTATACTATCCAATGCAGCCTCTGGATTGTCTTGGGGATTTTGCAGGATATCTGTAAGTGTTATGGCTCCAATGGGAAATTATTCTGGCACTCGGGAGCCAAGGAATACTAAGTGTTACAGCTCGGATGGAAAAGTGTTCTGGCACTCAGGAGCCAAGGAATACCACAGGTCACAGTAAGTGTAGCAGCTTACAGCCCTGCTCAAAGGAAAGGTTTCCCTAGTGTAACAGCTGTGCTCCAGCAGGAGAAGGCTTTCTCAGGATTCCCTGAAGAAGTTGTTACAGTTAGGCTCCAGTCCCCCAAAGTGTAACAACTCTCTGGGGAAAGTGCTACGGCCCTGCTCTGCTCCTCTCTGCTTTAGCTCCCTCTCTGCTCCAGTGAAAGGTCTTCAGCCAAACATCATTCCAGGGATTTATTGGGAGAGAAGAATCCAGGAGAGTGGCTGCCGTCTACCAGGGTGGAAGAACACAGCCACAAACTGACCAGGCACAGGGTTTATATGGGCTTCTCAGGGATGGAGTTTTCCAGGGAGAAGATTTCTAGGGTGGGGATCGGTCAGAATTCAGTCCCTGAGCTCAGTTTGTCTAGATCTCATGCTCAGGGATTGGTTGGTTTTCTGCTCAGGTTCAGGGTCAGATTTTGGCTCTGGTTTCAGGGTTAAACTGTGTTTCTTTCACTGGTTCCTTTTAGCCATTTGGCTCTAGTTTTAGGGCCAGGGTGTATTTCTTTCACTGACTCTGATTCTAGGGCCAACGTGTGTTTCTTTGGCACTGGTTTTGGGGTCAGGGTGCATTTCTTTGGCTCTGGTTGCAGGGCCAAAGTGTGTTTCTTTGACTTTGCTCAGGGTATGTTTCTTTGGCTGGCCTTTTCCTCACAATATCTTCAGGCTAACAGTCAGAGCATTAAGAGGTACACTTTCTTTAAAAAATATACACAATTTATCTATGTAAGTATTTGTTGTGTATGTTTGTGTTTGTGCCAGGACATGTGCATGTGAGTGGACAATTAGGGTGGTCAGTTCTCTCTCTCCACCCAGGGACCAAGTTCAGGTTATCAGGCTTGGTGACAAACACCTCTGCCAATTGAACTGCCTCATCAGTGTGGAAACGTTCTTCCTGTTTATTTTTTTAATTTTATTTGTATTTTACATGTATGAATGCTTAGACTGTATGCATGTATAAGCATTACATGCATGTCTGGTGCTCTTAGAGCTCAGAAAAGCTTCAGATCCCTTGGAACTGGGTTTATGGATGGTTGTGAGCCACCATGTGAGTCCTAGGGACCAAACCCAGGTTCTCTGTGAGAATAACAAATGCTCTTAACCACTGGGCCATTGCTCCAGGCCTGTTGGATCACTCTTGCTTTACCTTCTGGGGCATTAATTTGATAGAAACTTCTTTACTGCTCATGTGTGTGTTCTTCTCTTTAACCAGTCTGAATCCTCTTAGAGGGCAGGAGAGTGGAGGGAAGGGAGTTTGCAGTTGTTAGGAGGCAAGCTTGCATATTTTATTTCTTCCTTATAGCAAATGTCCTGGATGCAGTTTCTTCCCCTACAGAGCAGAGGCTCCTACAGAGGGAGTGGCATTTGTGGAGGTGGCTGAGCTGAGACATTGCCTCAGCCTGTCAACAGCTACCTGCCATCTTTGCCATTCTGCAGGCTGCTTCCCAGCTGTGGTAGTCTGAAAGGAAAGGCTCCCAAAGGGAGTGCCACTATTAGGAGGTGTGGCCTTGTTGGAGCAGGAATGGCATTGTTGGAGGAAGTGTGTCACTGTGGGGCCAGGCTTTGAGGTTTCTTTTGCTCAAGCTTCATTCAGTGTGATAATCAGTCTACTTCCTGTTGCTTTTATATCAAGATACAGCCTGTAACATGTCTGCTGGCATGCCACCATGATCCCTACCATGATGATAATGGAGTGAACCTCTGAAACTATAAGCGAACAGCCCCAATTAAATGTTTTCTTTGTAAGAGTTGCCACAGTCATGGTGTCTCTTCACAGTAATAGAAACTCTAACAAAGACACCAGCCTCACTCACTGTTTTGTCAGGACTTCAAGTCTTAGAGTTTTCTAAAGAGAGGAAGATTTTCTTTTCAATTTGATTTTTAAATTATTTATTTATTATTCATTCACTTATCTTTATTTATATTTCTGGGACAGGCTTTCATTACCTATAGCCCAGGCTACCCTTGAATGTTGAAATCCTACTGCTTCTGCCTCCCAAATGTTAAGATTACAGATATGTGCTACTATGTTAAGTAAGAACTTTCATTTTCTTTTTCTTTAACCCCCTGGCACTCCCGTATGTGTGGGCTCTCTTTCTGACTCTACCTATGTGTGTGTGTGAGAGAGGAAGAGACAGAGACAGGGACAGAGACAGAGAGAAGGTATATACAAATAGATCTCTCTCCGTGTGTGTGTGTGTGTGTGTGTGTGTGTGTGTGTGTGTGCGCGTGCGTGTGTGTAATCTCTGTGTGTATATGTCTGTGCTCGAACACGTGTACCATGGCATGTTTGCAAGTCAAAGGATAGTTGGGTATCTGCCTTCACTTCCCACCTCATTTTGAATCAGGATTTCTTGCCATCCCAACTTCATATACCAGGCTAGCTGGCCTGTGAGCTTCTGGGCATTCTACTAATCCTGTCTCTTGTCTCATTGTAGGGATGTTGGGGTCACAGATGTGTGTTACCACAAGCTGCTTTTATGTGGAATCTGAGGATTCAAACTTGGATCTTTATTCTTTCATGACAAACACTATCCAGTCAACCATCTCCCTAGCCCAGGAATTTTGATTTTGGTGAAATCTAGTTTACCAACTTATTTCTTCATATGGTATGCTTTTGTCTTGTAACTGAGAAAATTTTGTTTCATCTAAATAATTTATGAGCTTAGCTTTTATATTCATATCTACGATCTGTTTTTAATTTTTTTATACTCAACACAGTAAATTGCTCATATGTCTGGGGTGAAAGATGATGTTTTGAAATTGGATACACTATGTAATTCAGAGCCGGGCACTATGGTAGCTGGCAGATCCATCCTCTGCAGTAGTCATCATTCTTTGTGAGAACTTTAAAAAAGATAGTATCTCTTATTTATTCTTTGGCAATTTCATACATGTAAACAATGTGTCTTGATCATATCTACTCCAGCTCCCCTCTTTCAGTTTCCCTAGGAATACTGATATGTCCCTCTTATGTTTTCTTCCCCTCTTTCAAACTCACTCAGTCCACTAGGTTCTGCATGATGGAATGTCGATTGATCTTGGCTTGCTCTTTTGCAGGTCTTGCACAGGTCACCACAGCTGTGCGACTTCATGACAATAGTGCAGCATTTGGTTCCCATCCAGTTTGGCAGCCACCTTGCCCCAAATGAACACACAGACATTATATTAATTATAAATCTGTTGGCCAATGACTAGGGCTTCTTATTGGCTAGCTCTGTCTTAATTATTAACCCATTTCTATTAATCTAAGTATTTCCACGTGGTCTTATCTTACCAGAGAAGGGTCTGGACCTCTTACCCCTTTGCAGTCTTGCTAAGTGTCTCCACAGAGAAGAGAGTGATTTCCTGTTTGTCCCTGCTTATATCCTGTTTCTGCCCAGCTATGCAACTTCCTGTCTGTCCGATCAGCCAATCAGCCTTTTATTCACTAACCAATAGGAAAAAAATATATACAGAAGAGCATTCCCCATCACAATAGCCGTGTCTTATCCAGAAGACAGCAGTTGTGAGAGCTTCTGAAAAGGTCTCTTCCTCTTGTTTTGGAATGTCTATTGTATTATTGTTAATTATAGAGCTATGACCATTAGTCTGTGATCTGTTAGACCTTGGTTTGGTATAAGATCTGTTGCGTTTGAATGTAAGATATTTATCTCCCACAGGATCGTGTGTTTGCACACTTGATCCCAGCTGCTGCTGATATTTTGGGCCACTATGTTAAGCCTTTTGTTTTTAAGGTGCGTTCTGAGGATCAAACTTAAGTCCTGTGCCCACTGGGTAAGAACTTTGCCCGCTAAACTATCTCCCGCCCCCCCTCAGCTTATTTGTACTATTCAAATTCCTGTGCA
>NW_024429266.1:69606425-69723925 GCF_017639785.1 Mesocricetus auratus
ATTTAACCTCCCCCCTTCTCATTTCTCTCTCTGGTTTCACCCACCCTGTTCCAGGGGACACACCTCAAAGAGCCTCAATTCACTGATTTGTTGAACCCCTCCCCCATCCTATCATGCTCTTGCAGGAACCTTCCAGGACTGTTCCCTCAAGTGGGCACGGGTCACCCAAACAGTGAGAGAGAGAAGGGCAAACTAAAAAGTATACACCCACCACAACCACAATGTCCCACGCAACACCCCACACTGTGCCCAGCAAGCTGGAGACACACAACAAGCCGGGGTCTGTGTAGAATAATAAAACCGGGTGTGGACGTGTCGTTCTCACAGGACATTTGGCTGAGCCCAGGCAACGCGAAAGCATGCATAGTTAACACTCCTGACTGTGTGAAGCCCATTGTCGCGGGCACCGGCTCTGTGAGGGACCCAGGGCCCGGGGCTTGGCAAGGGCCCGAGACATTTCTTGGAATGGTTTCTTGTTCATCACTGACACTCGTAATGAGAAATTTATACACCGTCCTAGGCGGATAAATTAATTTCGAACACTTTAGACTTGGGAAGACAATGGTTCCTGGCAGGGCTCTTTATCACCCGTTTTATTAAAAAAAAGAAGAAGAAAAAAAGACAGAAGGGGGAAGAAAGAAAGGAAGAAAGGAGGGGAGAAACCCTTAGGACATTCCAAACAAAACCCCATGTGCCTGCCTGGCTCTAGAGTTTGTGGTGCATGGCTGGGGGAGAACCCTCATGGGCCCCACGAGTGCGGAGGGGCCTGGGGGTCACTTGGAATCTTCATTAAAGGATATGCAGCTACTCAAGGCTGTCCTCTCACCCCTGGGGGAGCACAGCTTCCGCTCACCCCTGGCTCTGTTTGAGGTTGGCATTCTGGCCAAGGAGTGGGGTTTCCCAGGCTGCGTTTGTGAAAGGTAATTAAATTGTGATAATGTTTCCATTCAGACCCGGGGCTTGGGTGAAGCCCTGGGACTCGTCAGACAGGCATGTTCTTGCTGCCCACTGAACACACAGGCCAGCTTTGCAGGAGTACTGGCCAGGGCCCATGGGTGTCCTGAGCTTCCAAGAGGACCAGGCATAGGTCTGAGGAGATGACAAGGATGTATTAGCACCATGTGGCCCACCTCTCAGGAAGGCACAGCTTGGAGTACCTTGCCAACAGTTCAGTGGTCACCATAGGTGCTGGAGAGATGTTTAAGGCAGACAGTGGTTTGCAGGAAATCACTGTCTGGGTTCTGTCTTCTAGGATGCAGAAGGCAGAAGAAGATAACAGGTGAGCTCTTCACCTCAGGAAGGGCTTGCTGTCTTGGCAGAACCCTGTCTTCAGGCCAGAAGTCTCCATTGTTCAGAAAAGCATCCAGAGAGGCCAGGCAGGTGACTCAGCAGGTAAAGGAGCTTTATGACAAACCTGACTATCTGAGTTCCATCCTCAAGGTCCATATGGCGAGGAAGAGAGCTGACACCTGCTAGCCATGGCCACAGCACACACACACACACACACACACACACACACACACACACACACACATAAACATAGACACAAGCACACATACATCACAATACACAAACACACATACACACCACACACACACAGCACACACAACACAAATACACTCACCACACACACACACACACACACTCAGTTAAAATATAGTAAAACTTTAAATGAAAGCCATCCAGAATACTCTTTTCCAAGCTCACCTCTTTTAGCTCCCAACTGCAGCCCCAACTCCTCTCTGAATCTGGTCTCCCCCACAACCTCATTTACCCACCAGCGGCTCCAAACATTTGCCAGGCTGTAAATCACACAGGAAATACTTAATCCTTTGGAGTAAAGAGGAGGTGTTCAGACAGTGGAGAGACAGTAACATTTTACTTTAAAATCATACTATGGAAACGAATAGGTAGCATAATAGATTAGGAATTTACACAAGATGCCACAGACAATCTTTTATGTATTATTTTACATTTATGTATTTGTGGAAGTGAGTGAGTGAGTGTGTGTGTGTGTGTGTGTGTGTCACAGTACTTAAGTGGAAGCCATCTGCCAATCACAGGCATCCATTTATCAGGTTCTCCTTCCATCACTTAGGTCCTGGGATCCAACACAGACTGCCAGATGTGGTGACAAGTGCCTTTACCCACTGAGCCATCTTCCTGGCCCCTTATTTAATTTGAGACAGGGACTCATGTAGCCCACGCTGTCTTTGAACTGTCAAAGTCAACCTTGAACTCCTTCTGCTTCTGTATCTTCAGTGCTGGGATGGCAGGGTTGCCCTCACCACATCTGGTTTATGCCATGCTGGGAATTGAACCAGGGCTTCCCGTGTATACTAGGCAAACACTGTTGGTTGAGCTACTTCTCCAGCCTACAAGCAGTTTTTTTTAAGTTGTGAAATAAGAAACAGCTGTTTCCATGATGAAAACTTGTTTTTGTGTCAGATGTGATGTTTGAACTGGCTCTGTGTGATTCCAGAACATGTTTGTTTTTCAGTTTTTTATTTCGAAATAATTACAGGCTCACACACAGTTGCAAAAATAGTACAGTCAGGTCCTTGGTAGCCATCACCCAGCTGCCCTAGTGGTGACAGCTCTATGGTGAATTTCCAAAAGCTAGGAATTAGTCAATTGTTTTTTTATTACTTATTTAATTTAGAGACAGGCTCTTATGTATCTGAGCCTCAGAGTCCCTTTGTAGTTGAGAGTTGAGAATGACCTTAAACTTCTGACCCTCATGCCTTCACCAACTAATACCGGGATTATAAACCTGGTCTATAAAGGCCAAGTATCAATCCCAGGACCTCAGCCATGCTGGAGAGGCACTCCACAAATTAATCTCCATTCTCAACCCAGATGGAACAATCTCAGTGATGTTTTCAAAGTGTCCATCCCACGTAGAGGGGACGAGAATTTTAAGTGTCTTCACGTCAGTTGAAGCTAAAGAAACCACAGGTGAGTGCACAAGATGGCTCGGCAGCTAAGAGTGCTTCCTGCACGAGGCTCGCCCAAGCCTGAAAAACCCGAGTTTTGTCCCAGGAGCCCACATGGTGCATGGAGAGAACTGGCCCCTGGAAGTTGTCCTCTGGTCTTCCCATGTATGCACACAGACAATGCATACACACATACAATAATCATATCTTAAAAAGTTAAATCTTTAAAATAAGAGCCTACCAAGTGCCCTTCCTTTCCCTCCTTGACAAACATGAAACTGAAATGTCTTGTTGCTGGTACAAGGCAATGTTGTATCCCAGTGGAAGGTGCATTTCCATACTGACAACACAGCTCTCATTTGCAAGTAGGGCAGGCCAGCTGTGAGACCCTACGACCCACCAGGCTGCAGTAGAACTACCAAGCTATGCCACAGGGGCACCTGTCTCTACTCTCACCGTTGTCGCCTGCCCACTCTGGGGTGGCAAGCCCTCCTTCTGGAGTAACCAGGACACAAACTCTTCAGTTAAGGCGTCTGCAGCCACTAGGCAGCTCCCATGATTTCTTTCCACTCCAGCGGTGTCTCTTTGAGAAAGTCTTCTGTCTTGATTAGAGTCTCTAACGCTGCCGTAAAACGACACTGCCAACAGCAAGTCAGAAACAAAGATTCATTTCATCTTACAGTTAGTCCATCATCCAGGGAACTCCAGGCAGGAACCTGAAGTCAGAAACTGATTCACAGGCCATGGAGGGGTGCTGCTTAGTGGCTTGCACAGCCTGCCTTCTTGTAACACTCAGGACCACCAGCCCAGAGGTGGTGCTACGCCCCAGTGACTGGGCCCTCCCATACCAACCAAGAAAATGTGCCACGGGCCAATCTAGTGGAGACATTTTCTCAATTGAAGTTCCCTCTTAAATGACTCGAGCGTGTGTCAAGTTGAGACATAAAATTAGCCATCACATCCTCCCAAATCTGGCCCACACTTTCAACATCAACCGGTAACCACTACCCACCCCCACTGCCAAGGACCATAGTGCTATGTGTTTGCTGCTACAGAAGTGTAGCATCCCGCAGGCACTCCTCTGGGTGCTCCCAGAGCTGTCTGCCCATGACTTTCAGGGTTAATGTCACCACCCATGGGGACAGCATTCCGTGATCTCCCGTGATGGTTAATCTTCATTGTCAGCTGGACTGGATTGAGAGTCAACATGGAAACACACCACGTGTGTCTGTGAGAGCATCTCCAGCAAAGTTTAACTGAGGAGGGAGGACCATACCTAACTGCAGGGAGCATCATCTCATGCTTTGGGGTCCTAAACTGCACACGAATGAAAAAGCAAGCTTAGCCCAGCATTCATCTCCCTCTGCTTCCTGACTGTGGATTGGGTGTGACCGGTTGCTTCCCCCTCTGCTGACACACTTTTTCTACCATGATAGACTGCACCCCAAACTTCAAGCCAAAATGAAACCTTCCTTGAGTTGCTTTTGCCAGACTAAAGGAAAATTTAATTCTGTTTGTGTGACAATGTGTACTCACGCATGGCGTCACTGGAGGAAAACTCGCTGGAATCAGTTGTTGCCTGCCACTAAGTGGGTCCTGGAGACAGAACTTAGACTGTCAGTCTTGGCAGCAAGTGTCTTTATCCACTAATCTATCTCACTGGCGCTCGTCAGACACTTTGTCATAACAATGAGAACAGTAGCTAATGCATAACCCATCAGAGCACTGCCCACCTGGCCCTGTCTTTGGAGAGCTGGGCAAGGTGTCCTTCAGTTCCAGAAGGAAACAGACACATTTCAGCACAGCTGTGTGACAGTGACACTGAAGCCCTCTGTAAAGCAGGGATAATGATGACACCCACCTTAGAGGAGCTGGAAGGATTAAACTGGGAAGTAGACGCAGAGTTTTCAACAGTGCCTGGCAGTTAAGAAATGTTTTCACTGTGTCATTCCCCCCCATAAAATTACCTAATTCACTTTCTTGTGCATTTTTGCATGTATTTATGTGTGCATTGTGTGTGTGTGCATACATGTGCACGCGACTGGGGAGGCCAGAGGGCAATGCTGGTATCTTCCTCAGTCACTTGAGATCATGATGTTTTTGTCCTCCGGTGCTTTCAGTGGCTGTGCCTGGCCGTTCCACTGGGCTGTGAGTGTTGAACTCAGGTCTCCCTGCTTGTGTGGAAGCACCTTTCTGACTAGCCTCTTTCTGGCATGCTCTAAGATTATTGGCTTTCCCAGGCATCCCCATGACCCTATCTCAGCAGGGACATTTCCCTGATGTTTTCATTCCCTTGGTATCAACAGACTAGGACATGCCAGGCAAGTGCCAGCCGTGTCTGCCTTAGAGATGAATGAAGGATGCTAAGAGCCCAAGAAAGTGCTTGATTGGCCAATTTTTCCAGACTCTGGATAGTTTGGGGTGCACCATAGAAGCTGTGAATTCCAGGACATACTGCAGAGTGTTAGTTCAAGTCACCTGGTGGCCTTAGGTGAGGAGCTTGGTCTGTCTGAGGCCCATGTTCTTTCCTCTCAGGCTTCAGGAGAGGATTAGGCTAAAACAATTTCTTAAAGATTGACTTTATGCCAGGCGGTGGTGGCACACGCCTTTAATCCCAGCACTAGGAAGGCAGAGGCAGGCGGATCTCTGTGAGTTCGAGGCCGGGCTAGACCAACAGCCTCCAAAACAATAGAGAGAAACCCTGTCTCGTAAAACAAAACAAAAAAAAGATTGACTTTATTATTATTATTATTATTATTGTGTGTTGTACATGTGCACATGTGTACTCTGGTGCCTATGAAAGCCAGAAGAGGGCATCAGATACCCTGAGGCTGGAGTTTTAAGTGGTTATGAGCTGGCCAATGTGAGTGCTGGGACCCAAATTTAGCACCTCTGTAAGAACAACAAACGCTCTTTGGGGCTCTCTCTCTGGCCCCAAGTTTACTATGTAGCTGTGGATGACCATGAACTTCTGAGCCTCCCGGGTGCTGGGATCTGAGGTGTGTGTCACTGATCTTCCTGTGCAGTGCTGAGAGTGGAGCCCAGGGCTTCATGGATGCTGGGCAATCTCTCTACCAACCCCAGTCTAGCCTGGAACTTCTGCTCCCAACTTAGTTAGCTGTTCCTTCTGTCATCGATACAGTTACATTTTCTGCGTCTCCCTGAATGCATGGACTGTGACGCCCCAGGAGCAGATGCAGTGACCACAGACAAGTCACTCTGTGGCAGACTTCCTCCACCAGGCTGAGATGGGGCCAGCAGTCATCTCCCTTTGAATATAGTTGTTTAACCAAATCAAAGTCCAGTGGCCCTGTTTTCACTCCCTCTGAACTCCCTAACTTCCTCCACAAGCCCAGTGAGGTCTGGGAAGGGTCCAGGTGGACACAGTCAGTGAGCCTGGCACCTCTGACAGCAGAGACTTTGGCAAACACTGGCTCAAAATTGACTTCCTCTCTGTGAGCTGCTTCCTCTGACCTTGGACTCAGGTCCTAAGTCCCCAGAGGAGTGAAGAGATGAGCTTTTCATGGCCTGCACTCAGGAGAGACAACTACTTCCAAATTCTATGTGTGTGGATGTATGAAGAGGGTCTGTGTGAGTGTGTGTGTGAATGTGCATGAGGGTACATGCATATGTGTGTGTGGTATGTAGGAATGTGTGCAAGAGTGTGTGAGTGCGCATGACAGCATGTAAAAACGTGCATGAGTGTAATGTTAGTGTATGTGAGTGTGTGTGTGAGTGTGCATGAGAGCATGTGAAAATGTGTGTGAGTGTATGTTAGTGTGTATGTGTGTGCACATTTGTGCATGTGCCAGTGGAAGCCAGAGGAATATGTGTGTGTTTCTCTATTGTCCTCCACATTACTTGTGAGACATACTATCTCACTGAAGCTGAAGCTCGCCATCCTCTAGGCTTACTGGCCACTGAGCTCTCACGATCAGCTGGTCTGTTCCTGGAGTTCGCACTAAGGTGGTCCTGCTTCCCCGGCAGCTGTTCTGACCCAGCCAGCGATCCATCTCCTTGGCTCCAACATCAACTGCCTTCCTTCCCTTATCATCCTCTACTTCCCCTGGAGCTCACAGGTTCGGCAAGATGAGCTGGCCAGAGAAGCCCAGGGGTCCTCCTGACTCTGTCCCCAGTGCTGGCATTACAGGCATGCCCTGGGTTTTTACATGGGTGTTGTGGGTCCAAATCTAAGTCTTATGTTTATGTATTGGGCACTCCAGAGCCGTGTCTTTAACTCTCCTTCCAAATTCCCCTCCAGGTCTCAGCAGAGACCTTCAGGAGGAAGGAACAATGTCCGTCTCTCCTGGAGGTCTTGGGAAGCTGTTTTTTTTTTTTTTTCCTCACTCTCCTCCCAGCCTGGGGGATGCAGCTTATTTTACAGAGGAGGATTGCAGATAGATGTTGCTTCTTCCCGTGCATCTTGCAGGTCCTGGGGATCGAACTCAGGTCACCAGGCTTGGTGGCAAGAGCCTTCACACGCTAAGCCATCTCAAATGTCCTTTCCTAGATCTTTCTAATTTCAAACCCTGTTCTCTTTCCCCAATACCATGCTGCCTCCTACCAGCTGTAGTGGCTAAAAATGTGCTTGCCTCCTGCTCAGGGCATGACATATTTGGATGTGTATTAAACCTCCAAGATCCCTGCAGAGTCTGAGCTCACATCTGCATATTCTCCTGGTATCCTGGGCGGTCATTTGGATGGGTCAAGGTGCCGGAGCAGCCAAGCGCTCCTTGGCCACTCTTTTCCTATCTGCTAGCCCCACTTTGCTGTCTGTGGTGTGGTGCCTGAAGCCCCTTTGGGACCACCCTACTTCTGGCTACCACAAGGAGTTTTAGCTCTCCCCACTCCCAGTCCCTACCATATGAAAATTATTAAGTCTTCAACATGGCCTTACTCATAGGACTGGTGCCCAGCAAATGAGAAGGGCCTTCCTTCAAATAAATAATGACCACCGTTGACAACTGAAGTGTAAACATGACCTTCACACATGCTAATCGCTGTCATTGCTAAGACACTGGGCTTTACTAAACACACATGTGACCTGAGGCTGATGGTCACAGAAGACAAGCACAGTATGACCTAGGAAGGGCCAGGGAGGGCTTCAACAGTAAAGTGTTCATGGAGAGGCAGAGATAGGCAGATTTCTGTGAGTTCGAGACCAGCCTGGTCTACAAGAGCTAGTTTCAGGACAGCCTCCAAAGCCACAGAGAAACCCTGTCTCAAAAAACAAACAAACAAACAAGCAAAAAAGGATGGACTTTCTAAGCCTCTCTCTATTGCATTGTTTGGGAGCCCTGGGGTCAGGTAGTCTGGCCCTCACTCCTGTGCACCTGCCTGGGTTGAACACAATTTCTCTGTGTAGTCTTGGACATATGTAAACTCTGGAGAATGATGCACACAGATACACACACTCAAATACTGGCACTTATTTACAGTGTGCATGTGTGTTAGTATGCACACATGTACACACGAACATAGCATACAGTCTAAATGTGCATAAACACACAGGTGCCCACACACCTGCATTCAGTCCATTTGGATTTTGTAAGGGATGAGGGCCAATTGTAGGAGATGTAATCACTAGGTTTGCAAACTGCTCATATACAAACTGGGCTTTGCCTGCCTCCTACTGTCCAAAAATGGTGATATCAATGCAAACCATGTAATCACTGGTCAGATAACTAAATTTTGGTTACAAGTATGGAAAGGGCAAAACAACAATGCACAATAAGCAAAGAGAAATTGGAATTCTCTTTCATGTAAAAGTCCAAAGTTGGGTGTCAGAATGGCCCCCATAGGCTCATGTATCTGAATGTTTGGTCTACAATTGATGGAACTGTTTGGGAAGGATTAAGAGGTGTGGCCTTATTGAAAGAGGTGTGTCACTGGAGGTGGGTTTTGAGATTTCAAAAGGCTACTCCATTCCCAGTTATCTCTGTCTGCCTCCTGCCTGTGAATCAAATGTAAGCTCTCGACTATTGCTCCAGCATCATGCCTGCCTGAGTGCTGCCATGCTCCCCGCCATGATGGTCATGGGCTAAACTCTCTGGAACTGTGAACCCCCAAGTTAAATACTTGCTTTTACAAGTTGCCTTGGCCATGGTGCATTATCACAGAAACTAAAAAAAATTACTAAGATGGTCCATGGCTGTCTGGCAGCCCTGCTCCATGGAGTCCCTGAAGGCTTTAATTCCATCTGGTTCTTTGCTATACCAAGTGTGTCCTCCATTCACAAGGACATTTCGTAAGCAAAAGAACTTTCCAACATTCACCCTGCCCTGTGGTGCCTAGTTTTAACTCTCAACAGGTTTTTACACAGCCTAGAATCACCTGGGAATTGTCTACATCGGGTTAGCCTTTGAACATGAGGAGGATGTCTTAATTAACTGATGTGGGAACACCAGCCCACTGTGAGTGACATTTTTCCCTAGCTAGAGATCCCAGAGCTATATAAGAATAGCGGAAGCTTGTGGAGACCAAGCAAACACGGTCGCAGTCATTCTCTTTACTCTTGACTGGGAATGTGGTATGACTAGGTATTTGAGTCCCAGTGCTGACTTCCCTATAGTCCTTAGATGGACTATGATCTAGACATGTAAGCCAACTATCTCCTGTCTTGAGGGGTATCTGTCACAGGCGCACAAGTGAAACTAGAGCACCCCCACAGTCTGCACACCCATAATCTGCCCCCCACAGCCTGCACCCCCACAGCCTGCACCCCCACATCTACACCCCACAAACCTGTACCCCACAATCTGGCCTGTTGCAAAAATCAAGGCATGGAGGAGAACGGGTGGGCACCTCTAAGGCTCATTGCAAAGCTTCCACATGGGTCAAAGTTGTTCAGCTGCAGGATGGGGAGGGGAAGGAGGTGCACTTAGGTTAGGTACCATTCTAAGCACTTAGGTCTCTGCCTCAGAGCTTGAGCAACCCCTGGCTGACTTCTGCCCTGTGCGAGACAATGGTCACAAGGCTCTGAGTAGGCCTTGTTCTCTGAGTTGCTTCTGCCTTGGCCATGCTGGCATCCAATTCCCCCTCTGCATAGGCCCAGTCTTATTCTTTCCCACGTTTTCCTGGCCAGACAAGAAACCTACTCCAACCCAAACCTCAATGCATTCATCCAGTTGAGGGTTACCTCCAGGCTCAGAAGTATGGCAGCCATCATGTTTCTGCCAGGACACTTTGTTTACACGTTTCTGGACCCACTATCCCTATCTGTGGGCTGGCCTGCTCTCCTTGACAGTTCATGGGGAAACAGGATACGGCCACATCTCCAAGAAGAATCATCTCATCCCAGGGCCACCCAAACCTTTCCTGAACACAGAGAGCCTTTCACTCTGCCCAGTCCTCAATGTCCCCAAGATGGACACAGGAAACACCTCAAAAACTAGCCTTTTCCCCATTTCCTTATTGTTCCTAGCTTACTCCTTGGGAACCTTTCTGTACCCAATACTCACTTCAGGAGTCTGCCCTGTGTGACTCACAGGAAGCTCCTAGGCAGGCCACTAGCTGCCCAAAGCTTTGAACTGTCCTGAGAAGTCAGCAGAGTGCCCAGATACCTCACAAGGTGCCTCAGACACTTCAGTGTAGAGGATGCCTGGGAGCAACACAAGCGGGCGCCTAGGTCAGAAACCCTTATGTCATGTCACTATTATCTGAGAGGCAGCAACTGTTGATCCGGCATGGGAGGGTGGGTACATGTGTCAGAAGTGCCCCGAGTTCAGTTTAGATGTAATTATGCTTCCTTGCACACTGGGGATTGTATTGAACCAGGAAACATTTATAATATATGTATGTATATATGCACACATGTATATACATATATACACACATATACGTATACCAAATTCTATAGTGTTTAAATATACTGACAATAAACTGCCTGGCATCAGAATTTCTGAAGTTTGATCCAGGTTGACGAAGTCAATCTAAATCGAGTTTTCATTCTCACCTCTTCACAGATTGCTGCCTGCCTTGACACCTGCAGAAACCCCCTCATCCTGGCTCACGGTTCAAGGGTACAGTCCATCAGGCAGGGAAGGAATGGCAGCAGGAACTGGAAACAGCTGCTGACGTCATATCCATAACCAGGAAGCATGCAACTGCTCTGTTCTTTTTATACAGATCAGGATCCTGGCCAGGGAATGGTGCCACCCACAGTGGATGGGTTTTCCTATCTCAATTATCATAATCAAGGTAATCCCCTACAGGCATGCCCAAAGGCTAACCCTAATCTGGAAAATCCCTTACTGGTGTGCCTGGGAGTGTGTCGTCTTCTGGATGATTATAGACCTGGTCAAACGGACCATTAACACTAATCATCACAATACACATGTATGAATGAGTAAAACTTGTAGGAAATAGAG
This sequence comes from Mesocricetus auratus, assembly GCF_017639785.1. Classification (NCBI taxonomy): domain Eukaryota; kingdom Metazoa; phylum Chordata; class Mammalia; order Rodentia; family Cricetidae; genus Mesocricetus; species Mesocricetus auratus. The sequence goes on from NW_024429266.1 coordinate 69,617,731, forward strand.
ATAGAAGATGATAGAAGAGGCAAAAAGCACCTTTGTTCCATTTCTCCAAAAGCGTCCAACTCCCACAGCAATGTACTTGTTCTAGATGTTGCCACATTGCTTGCAGTTGTGTCCAACCTTTCGGTTTTACAACATGGTACCATCTATGAGATTCATACTCAAGAATCCTGCAATCAGGTTGAAAAAAAATGAGTCCCTTCTCATAATGCTTTTAGTAAGCTTACAGTTTTGTGTTGGGTCCTGTGGTAGTCAGGGTTCTCTAGAGAAACAGAACTAATAAAATGAATATATGTTTAAAATCTCATGATTTTAGGGCTGGGGAGATGGATGTTGGAAAAATGCTTGCCCTGCAAGTATGAGGCCCTGAGTTCTGTCCCCAGAACACATGTGGAGAAGCTAGGCATGGTGCTATGCAGCAGCAGGCTTTTCCTTTTAGGCCACCAATCGGCTCCCAAATCATGACACAAGAGACTTCTTATCAGTTATGAATGCTCGGCCTAACCCAGGCTCGTTTCTGGCCAGCTCTTTTAATTTACATCAACCTGTTCCTCTTTATCTACCTTTTGCCTCAGGGCTTTTTGCTTTTCTTTCCTTCTGTCTATCTTACTTTCTCTGTGTGTGTGTGCCTCTGTGTGTGTTTCTCTGTGTCTCTGTGTGTGTCTCTGTCTGTGTGTGTTTCTGTGTGGGTGTCTCTGTGTGTGTGTCTCTGTGTGTGTGTGTGTGTGTGTGTGTGTGTGTGTGTGCACCACATGTGTGCAGTGCCCACTGAGGTCAGAGTAGGACACAGAATCCCCTTGAGTTGGACTTGCGGGCAGTTGTGAACCCCCTCACATAGAGGTGGAAGCTGACCTCGGGTTCTATGGGAAAGCCCCAAACTTCCCCTTAACGTCTGTCATCTCTCCAGGTCATCTAGCTTTTCAGGTGTGTTGTAGGGGAAGGAGATACTGAAATCAAGTCCTCATGCCTGCAGAGTTTGTGTCAGTTTAACACAAGCAGGAGTCATTTTGGAAGACAGAGCATCAACTGAGAAAATGCTCCCACCACAGTGCTTATGATCAAACCTGTGGGATCATTTTTTAAATCCATAATTGATATAGGCGAACCCAGCTCACTGTGGGCAGTGCCACTCTTGGGCTGGTGGTCCTGGGTACTGTAAGGAGGCAGGCTGAGCAAGCCATGGAGAGCAAGTTGGTAAGCAGTGCCCCTCCATGGCCTTGGCGTCAGTTCCTGCTCTGAGTTCCTACCCTGGCTTCCCTCAGTGATGGACTTACAAGCTAGAAAGTGAAATAAATCCTTTCTTCCCCAAGTTACTTTTGGTCAAGGTATTTTTCACATCGATAGAAATCATAACTACATACAGGTTGACTAATTCTGAGTCCCGTTACTGCTTATTGAATGAATGAATGAATGAATGAATGAATGAATGGGGCTAGAAGCCCGATCAAGGTTTGAGGAGAGACCTCGCCATTGAGGGCCTGAGGAGAGCTCTCTGGTGTTTTCTCTGTTCCCATCACAGCCCCCAACAAGAACACACTCTTCCCTGAATGAAGGGAGCATACTGTCCCCAGTGTCGTAGACCAGGGCTCCATGCGAGAACCCCAGCGGAAGCATAGAAGAGCCATGGAAGCAGCTCTCCTTTTGGGCAACTTATCTCTTGGCAAGATTAAGCAAGTTCTCTGCTGCGAAGCCCGTATTGCAGGCCTGCAGGGAGGACCGGGCCCTCAGTGTTTGCACCTTTTTACCGGCATCTGTCCCCGGGATCAAGAGAGCCGGGAGGCTGGATTAGATGGGTCAGCGCCCTGATTGACAGTGACACTTCCTCCCGAGAGCCCCCACCTGCCCCCGACCTCTCCCGCTGTTCCTCTCCTGCCTAACCCGGCCCCATCCTGTTCCCGAGAGCAGCCCTGCCTTCTAATCTCTTTACCAGGAAATGATTTTCCTGGGTGTGAAATCCCTGTCCGAGGGGGAGCACGCAGATCTGTCCTCCCTTGCCTCCAGGCTGACCACGGGCCATCTCCTGGAGACATCTGGCATGGTGGTGGGGCAGCCAGGGCTAGGAAGGAGTAGACCTGAGGCCCTTTACCCTCAAATGTGAACATGACCCTGATCTCCTAGGTGGGCTCCCCCTAAACTGCCCCTTCTGTCTCCCTTCAAGGGACTTTTTGAAAATGCTAGGTCTCTATCACTGGTGATAGTAACTGTTCCCTGTAGGGACAAGTGGCAAGAAGAGGGAGGATTTTGGTTTGTTAATATTTTAGTTTGTCGACTTGTCCTTGAGGCAAATGATCACTTTATTGATGCTAAGTTTTCTGCTGAGAAATGCTTTGCCTGTAGACTCATTATAAGTTGAACTGTTTTGCTCCAAAGACAGTTGGTAAAGTGTTTGCTGTCTGTGCAAACATGAAGAACCGACTTCAAGCCCCCAGATGCACCTAAGAAAAGCCAAGTGTGGAGGCTTAAGTTCAGAGCACCAGTACCCATGTCAAAACGTGCAGGGTGTGGCAGCTAGCCACCAAAGGTAGAGAGGGCATAGCCTCGGCATCTTGCTGACAGAGAAGGCCCTTACATCAGCAACGCCTCTCACAGGACACAGCTGCCTTTGAACTAGGCCCTCTGGACAGACTGATGAACACAGACCCCAGAGCAAGACCTCCTCTCCCCCTTCAAGGACTCCTCTCACCGAAGGCCTGGCTCACTGTCACCTTACTTTGTTCAAGGGCCTGGAGTGTTTTTGAGGCTCCAGGGAAGATGCTGTGTGAAACTTTACAGGTTAAATGTGCACTTGCTGGCTTCAAGGTGGGTACTTACATCACGGTGTCTTTTAACTTTCCATGTAAACTTGCTAGGAGAGCACAGGGTACCTCCCTTGCAGATGTGGAAACCGAGACTAGCCAGACTAAGCAAATGGTTCAAAGGTACAACCAAGGCCATGGCTGGGGCGAGGTGTGGACCTCAGGCTTTGAACCCACGGGATGAGCCCCATGACTGCTGTTCTTTACAGAGAACACCTTCCTGCAGCCTCTTCTAGGTCCTTTCTGCCTCTGCCTGCCTGTAAGCCCCCCACCTCTGGTGTTCATGTGTGCGTACATGTGTGCGCGTGTGGGTGCGTTTGTAAGCGTGGGTGTGTGCATGTGTGTGCATACGTGTGTGTGTGTGTGAGAGAGAGAGAGAGAGAGAGAGAGAGTGTGTGTATAGGGCATGGGTTAAACTCAATCTTTCTCTACCCAGTTTGAATGAGAAGGGTCTTACTGACCCTGAACTCCAAGTCTGTCTGTGTCCCCAAGACCACTAGAACAGATTTCATCAAATAGTTGGACATAGGGGGAGGAAGGCAAGAAGGATTTGGAGCTTGCATCCTGTCCTTCAGTAATCTTGGGCCACAGAAAGGAACTCTGGTGTGTCTTATCCCCTGGAGGTCTGTTACCCACTACCAGTCAACAAACCATCCTGAGCTGAATGGCTTAATGACATTCATTTGTTCATGACTCTCTAGCCGGGCAAGCGTCATCACATGTAACATTCAGCCAGGCAGGGACTGCACTAGACTGAGGGTCCTCAATGGCCTCTTTTCTCCTTGGTTTCAAGCGGAGGCTGGGAAGCTCTGTGGCTTCCGAACAGGTCCAGTTCAGTTTCTCGTGGAGAGCTGCATACGCTGGAGAAGGGCCAGCCCAATGGCAAGTGCTCTCATCCTCTGCTTGCCTCTCCTTGGCCAAGGTCCACTAGCTAACGAGTTCCCATGACCTGGACCAGGATCCGTGTGGGAGGGGCGCGCAGGGCATGTGTGGTAGGAAGTGGCACTGATGGCGGCACCTATGGTACAATCTGCCACACACTGCCTCTCCCAGGTTGACACACTAAAAGGCAGAGGGCTGCACCTTGGTGGCTGTGTCACCTGCCCATCTCTGCCCCAGCCTTAAGTCGGTATCTGTGGAGGAAGGCATCACTCTCAGTTCTGATGATGTTTTGGTCTACTGGGTGGGAGACAGGTGGCCTTTGGTAGATCGGAGAAGTGGGGCTGAGAAAAAAATCACAGAGACTTGCTCAGAGAGGTGACTCAGTCCACAAAGTACGGAACTCAAGCATGAGGGAGGGACCTCGGCTCCATCCCAGAAACCGTGGAAGGAAGGAAGGAAGGAAGGAAGGAAGGAAGGAAGGAAGGAAGGAAGGAAGAAAAGGAGGGAGAAAGGGAGAGAGGGAGGGAGGGGCAGAGAGAGAGAGAAAGGAAGAGAGAGAAAAAAGGAAGGAAGGAAGAAAGGAAGGAAGGAAGAAAAGGAGGGAGAAAGGGAGAGAGGGAGGGGCAGAGAGAGAGAGAAAGGAAGAGAGAGAAAAAAGGAAGGAAGGAAGGAAGGAAAGAAGGAAGGAAGAGGGAGAGAGACAAAGAAAGAAAAAGGAAGGGCCAGCATGTTGCAAGTTCTTGTCATCCCAGAGCTGGGAGAGTGGGAACCAGATGATCCTGGGGGTTCACCAACCAGCTGTTCTAGCTGAGTCTGCAAGCTTTAAAGACAGCAAAGTGGAGTCTAGCAAGACAGTTCGGCTCGTGAAGGTGCTTGCTGCCGAGCCTGACTGCCTGAGTTCGATTCCCCAGAACCCAAAAAGGAGAAAAGGTTTCACTCTGACCTACACACCCATATGCATAACTGCATTTGTGCGCACAAAATAAATAAATAAAAATAGGGGAAAGAACCCATCACCGGAGAAATGACACCTGCGGTTGACCTCTGGCCTCTACACGTACATATAACCACACATACCTACACAAAAACGGGGTGCAGAAGCAGGACCCAACCAGACGGCACTCGGTGTGTATTTACTTTACTCATGTGACTGCATCCTCCCCTTGGAACTAAGCCCGTCCCTGTGAGCCTGGCTAGGCCAGCTTGAGGTCGCTCTGCATTATTCTGTGGAAGTTGTCTCCAGAAGGCCAAGGACCGAGGTGAGGTTTCCGGGTAGTGTTGGAGTCTGGACGGGTGCCAGGCATCTGAGTGGGGATCCCATGTTGCTTCCTCACTTGGAGCCAAGCCTGTGGGTGGAGCACCGCCATGGCTGACCCATGCTTCCACCGTCAGATGGTCTCACGGGAAATGATCAAGCTAATTCAGAGCACAGGGGCTTCTGGGGATCAGGCTGAAGTCAAAGAGAAGGCCAGCAAAACAGGGTTTCCCAGGTTCAATAGCCAAAGCCTTACGGCTGCCAGTTACTGTGCCTTTGCTGGGTGTGAGCTCAAAGTGTGATTCACCATCACAGGACCAAGCCAGGCTGTGCAATCACAGCCCCAGAAAGTCCCTCTGCAGACCAAAGGCTTCTTCCTACAGTAGACGTGGGCTCCTGCCTCACCCAGGTTCCCACGTGGAATGCATTGTTCCTCTGGGCAGTGACGCAGCACCTGCCCTGGATGGGAACCTGCCCATTGACACAGTGGCTGCCCACAAGGGAGGAGTCTGTGTTTATGTCTGTCCTTGTAAATAAAGGGTACTCCACTGGAGGAAGGGACGCTGCTCTGTCCTGCCCAAACTGCGTAGGAACGTTGGGTTCTGGAGTGCCTGTCTTCCTTTCTGCAAGCCCCCATACCTAGTGCTCCTAACTGCCGATGATTCAGCATCTAACTAAGCATAGGGCCTGATCTCACCATCTCACCGGAATGTCCACTTGGAAGCAAGAAGCATGTGGCCTACCCTGTGTGGCCAGAAGGGAGGAAGTATGTGGTTCCCATACTAACCACAGAGCCCAGAGCCCAGAAAGCTGAGGTTTTCTATTGACCCAGGGCTAGGCCTGGGTCTCCAGTGCTTCCAGTTTGTGTCACCTGGAACTTCCAGGACCCCGCTGTTTTCTTAGACTGCACTTGCTACTCCTTTACAAGCGTTCCCATCATGACTCGCTTTGACAGCCGTGACCTGCTGCTGTCCTGCATTGCAGGATCCCTATCTGGCATTCCGCCTCAGGCTCTCCAGTCCTGGGAGAGTAGGACTAAATCACTCAGTTCCCCCAGCCTCTTTTCTCCTGTCTCACCCGTTCCTACCTACTGCAGAGGAGCACAGCCACTGCAGCTCCTTTGTGCTGGCCTTGTCACAGTTGAGTGTCTAGGGAGAAGGAGCCTAATTTGTAGCTCACCCCACTACTGTCACAAACTGAACCACACCTTCTTCTTGTCTAATGTTTTATTAGCTTATATTAGTTACATACAAAGATCCGTTTCACTATGACATTTCCATGCCTGTGTATAATACATTTTCATTATATTGACCACAATTATCATCTCTTGTCTCCCTCCCCATACTGATTTCTCTTTTCCTCACAGAGTCCCACTTCAGTTTTCATGTGTGTATACATGCCTGTATGTGTGCATGCGTGTGTGTGTGTGTGTGTGTGTGTGTACCAATTAATTTAATTAAGGTTGCTTACAGAAGCATGGGTGAAGAGTTATTCACAAGAACATGGGCAACTTACCAGGAGTTATACCACTGAAGAAAATGTCTCTTTCCTTTGGCAACAACCAATTTGCCTATCAGTTGTCAGGGAAATGCAGCAGTTGGCGGGATACTCCCTTCTCCAGGATGGAATGCCAACAGGTCCAGCCTTTCTTGGGTCTTGTGCGGGTAGTCAGAGCTGCTGAGAATTCCAAAGTGCAATGGTTACATCATACCTGAAGACAATTCCACACGACACTACCCCTTCCTCCAGCTCTTCCATTCTTTCTGCTTTCTTTTCCGTGGTGTTCACTGAGCCTGAGAGGTGATAATACACATGTCCCAGTTACAGCTGAGGACATGTTGAGTTACTCGACACGCATCCAGCCACACCCTCTGCTTAAAAAAGGGATTTTGGTCTCCATCTTTCAAAATGTTGCTGTGGTTTGAATGAGACAGGCTCTCATTTATTTAAATGCTTGGTCCCGAGTTGGTAGAACTATTTGGAAAGGATTAGAAGGTGTGACCTTCCTTGTTGGAGGAGCTGGAATGTGTTCCTGGGGGTAGGCTTTGAGGTTTCAAAATCTCATGCCAATCCCAGTTAACTCGTTCTGTCTCTCTCTGTCTCCTGCTTGTGGGTCATGGCGTAAGTTCTCAGCCACCGCCTTAGCACCATGCCTGTGTGTCTGTGTCATACTCCCCACTGTGACAGTCGTGGACTCTAACCTTTTGGAACTGGAAACCCTAAGTAAATTCTTTCTTCCATAATTTGCTTTGGTCATGGTGTCTTATCACAGCAATAGAAAAGTAAGTATGACAATTGCCCTCCCAATTGGTTAAGATACAACACCACGTTGTTTGATTATTTTGTTTGTTGCTTGTTGAGACAGGATCATGATATGTAATCTTGGCTGGCCTGGAACTAACCACGTATACCAGGCTGGCCTCAAACTGAGAATCACAGAGATCCACCTGCTTCTGCCTCCCAGGTGCTTGGATAAAAGATGTGTGCCACCGGCACGCCTTTAATGCCAGTACTCAGGAGGCAGAGGCAGGCAGATCTATGAGTTCAAGACCAGCCTGGTCTGCAAGAGCAAGTTCCAGGTCAGCCTCCGAAGCCACAGAGAAATCCTGTCTTGAAAAACCAAAAAAACCAACCAACCAAACAAACAAAAAAAGCATGTGTGCCACCACAGGCGCCTGTTGTAGACACAGGTCAACACACAGGCTGTGCAGGAGTGGGCTGACGCTGAGGGGTAGGTGGAGGCTGCTCCGGAGAAAAGGGGGAGGTGAAGCTCAGTCTTTCAGGAGGAAGGGAACGAGAACACTCGAGAGGGCTGCTGTGGCAGGAGTACGTTCGTTGAGGGAAGAGGGGCAAGACACGAGGCTAGGGAGAGTGGCCTGCTCATCCGTGTCAAGCGGAGCACTTGGTTTATTGAGAGTGAGCTGAGAAGCCTCTGAAGGTTCCGAGTGGGAAACGGGCAGTCATGAGATTCACTGTTTGGGAAACCATGAGGTCAGAGAGAGGATATGACTGATAGGAAGGAGCCTGACACATTGCTGCCTTTGGGCAACCACCCAGCACCTGGAGTACGCACAATCCTCTTAGAGCCGAGGACAGACACGATGCCTGGGGCTAGCCACCCTGCAGCGAAGGCCAGCAGGGGCTGCCCCTAGATCCCTCCAGGGTCTTACAGGTATGGTTTCATGCTATCCAAAGTTCCTCCAGGAGCTGGCATGATTTCATATGCTCTTTGTGAAATGTGAAACTGAGTACAGAGAGTTAGGTGACTTACACACGATCACACAGACCTGACATGGGCATGCTGCCTGGGCTGCTCCCAACACTGTATGTTGCAGAGGTGGGAAGCCCGTCTTCTCTTACCCCAAAACAGGATGCCTTTGTCCATGGAGCAAAGGTTGTCTTCTGATGCCTCCTTACACTCTTACTCCTAATCGTTTGAAAATGTAGTCAGCAGGAGTGTCCACAGGCTATATATACTTAGTTCAAGCATTATGACATTTTGGAACTTGTTTTCTAACTTTGCAAGTGTGTGTTCTTGTGGGCACAACTGCACATGTGTGTGCAGGTATGTGGAGGCCAGAGACTGGCATTGGGTGCCTTTTTCGATCATCCTCCATCTTATTTTTTGAGGCAGTATCACTCCCTGAAGCCAACTGAGCTGATCGGTTAACCAACAAACCCGTCTCTGCCTCCTCAGCGCTGGGACAAGAGGAGTATGCCACTGCCTTTGTAACATGGGGCTTAGGGTCCCTATGCTGTAGAAGAGGGAGGCTATATTCAGCTATCTACAGCATTGCCACCTGTTCAGAACTGGCATCTCCCCACTCCAGGCGTCCTTGGTCTTTAGAGGACTTGTAAAAGTGAGGTCACTGGCTGTAGTGTCATCTGTGTAAGAACTCCAGTACTGAGGTGAACCTGAGTCACAGTGAGGTGCTGATGGCATGATCCTATCCACGTGTAGGTGCAGCATGGGAGCTCAAGTGAATGCTGTATCCAAGGCAACCAGGCCTCAAATGCCAGACACTTGAGTTCACATTGCTCTCTGATGTGGGGCCTCCATGACTTGGAGGCAGCAAATGAGGAAGGGAATAAGTATCATGGTGGGCATAAGCCAGAAAACCTCCCTAGAGGACATGACGGAGGAGGGAGGCATCCTCCAGTCACTAGGTGTCCCAGATCCTCAGGCATCCCCCTGCCCTGCCCCAGATGTAGCCCATCTCCACCCCTGGGTATTAGAAGTCTGCCCAACCAGAACATTCTTTCCATCTGTTCAGACATGTGTCGGACATCCGGGTGAGAATGTTTGGATGGCTGACCTGACTGTGAGCAGTGCAGATCATTTCCTGACCTAGAGTGTCTCCAAGGAGGCCAATAGCCTTTCCCCTGAAAATCCCAGGGAGGCAGATGAGGAAGTCAGAGCTGGCTGGACCAGGGCTCCTGAGATCACGCTGTGGTAATCTAGGGGCACAGGAGGCTGGGAAAAATCCTCCGGCTGACATGGAGCAGTCTGTAACTGTCGCTCAGTCACCCCTCTCCCCAGAATGCATCTTGGGGACAGTGGTTATAAAGTGGCTGCCCCTGGGGTTAGAAAATTCGTGGTGTCACCAGAAGCCCAGGTTCCCTGGGCCTCCATAGACAGAGCAAAACCAGTTCCATTTGGACAAATTGATGGTGACCTGTCCCTCGCTGAGCCCCTGAAGCCTTCCTGTGACTGTCATCCTCTCTTGCATTTCTTAGACTGCTGTCTCTCCGCTGGGTCATCCAGGTGTCTCACAACTACCTGCAGCAGTGTGAAATGCCCAGGGCCCCTGCCACCTGTTTCCTGTCGCCTGTGTGTCCTTTCTCTCTCCATGCCTCAGTTTCCCACTTGTGACTGGATACGGTCGTTTCTGGGAATTTTGTCAGCTCTAACTGTCTCTGGCCTGTGGCATGGTGAGTTAGGGTGCATCATGGCCATTCATGGGGTCGGCTGGGAAGTGGTTCCACAGAGCAACTGGGAGGTCTCAGTTGGAGCGCAAGTGGGGTTCCCCAAGTGTCAGGGTACTACCCAAGACTTGGGCAGGAAAGGTCAGCTGATGCCAGGAGTGAGTAGTAAATCTGAGATACAAAGGGGTGGAGCACTGGCTCCCCCGCCCGAGGGGAAGCTCCTGCAATGGTGAAACTTCCAAGGTACTCTGCAGGTCTCCACTAGTTTTCATAAAGTAAATTTTATTTATTATCACCGCGCGTGAGCACACATGGTGCGTCAGCGTGTGGACGAGGGGTGTCAGAGTACAGTTGCATTTATTATTACTGCGGGTGTGAGCATGCATGGGTGGGGGTGTCAGAGGACACCTTCATGAGGGTTTTGGGGACTGCATTAAGGTCCTCAGGTCTGTGCAGCCTGTGCCTTTGCCCGCTAAGACACCCAAGGTCCTTATCTTTTCTGCAGCCAAGATCACACCTGGACGGGCAGTGATCAGTGCAGCTGGCCATTCATCCCTTGCTTATAAGGAGCCCACTGTCGTTATTGGAGTCTCTGTCTATCGCAGGCTATGGGGGCCTTCCATCCCTGACTCGTGTATTTTATCAGCCCCATCCCTAGGAAACACCCGCCAGGTCTCCTCCAGATCCCTCTCTTGACAGCCACTCAAGGAGAAGATGTAAGAGCAGGAGCAAGAGCATGAAGCCACTACAAGAAAGATTTCCCAGAGGTCTCCCAGTGAGCCCTCAGAGCCACTGTAAAGCGGCATACAGCCAAGTTTGTACTCAGCACTGGCACTGAGAAATGACTCATTGGTAATGTGCTTGCCGTGCAAGTATGAGGACCCGAGTTCAAACCCTGAGCCCATGTGAAAAAGCATGGTGTGGTGGCCTGTACTTGTAATCCTATTACAAAGAAAGGGGAGACAAGGCGTTCCTTGTGGGCAATTAGCTGGCCAGCACCTTTAGCCCACGCTCGCGCGCGCGCGCATACGCGCACACACACACACACACGGTGTGGGGGAGGGAAGAGAGACAGAGAGAGCGAGAGAGCGAGAGAGAGAGAGAGCGAGAGAGAGCGAGAGAGAGAGAGAGAGAGAGAGAGAGAGAGAGAGAGAGGGAGGGAGGGAGGGAGGGAGGGAGGGAGGGAGGGAGGGAGGGAGGGAGAGATTATCAAATTCAACCACAGCTCTGTACAGGTGGTGAATGTGGAGTACCAGCACTGTTTCTCAGGGCATCCCATGGCCCACACAGGACAAACTGGGGAGACAGAGATACTGGCATCCAACAGGCTAGAGCCCAAATAAAGCAGCTCAGCCTCTATCCTGGGGCTGACACACTCAGAGCAGGATAAAAGTGTCACGTCCCTGGGGCTTCCTGGAGGCTGAGCAGAACGACAGCCAGAATGCGCCTGGCACTGTGATCAGCATGGGGAAGACCCCAGTAGGAGGGTGACATGGAAGAAACAAACATCACAGTTTGTCCTTGTTTCATTTGGTCATGGTGTGATAAAACATCCTGACCAAAAAGCAGCTCGGAGAACGGGCTTATGTGGTTCACAAGGCCACTCACAGCCCGTCATCTCCGGGAAATCCAGGTAGAAGCCCAAGCAGCTGGCCACAGACCACCGGCAGTCCACAGAGAGTAAACCCAGCCTTCTATGGCTTGCTCGCCTTCTCCAGGCTTACACAGCTCAGGGCCCAGCCCAGGAAACGGTGCTCCCACATTCAGGCTGGGTCCTCACACCAATTAAGGCAATCAAGATAATCCCCCAGAGACAAGTGCACAGGCCAACCTGATCCAGGAAATCCCTCTCATTCAGGCTCTCCTTGTGGGTGACTTATGACCCTGAGAGTCTAGCTCGGGGTCCTGAAGTACCCAGCCGAATTGAAAGACAGGCTACAGTAGGCGTGTTCTGCACAGCTGGTGTGGTGAGTCATACTAATTCTTTGGTTTAGGGATGTGGTTCAGTTAATGGAGTGTTTGCCTAACATATACTAAGCCCTGGGTTCCATCTATAGTGTCATATAAATAGGTGTGGTGGCACATGCTTGTAACCTCAACACTAGAGAAATGGAGGCGGGAGGTTCAGGAGTTCAAGGTCATCCTCAGCTATATATCAAATTTGAGACCAGTGGGATACATAGGGCCCTTTCTCAAGACAAAAAAGCATAATAACTCTCAGTGTTCACTGCAACCTTGCTGGCTTACTCAGTGATCTCCTGTACGGTGATCTGAAATAGGCTGGAACTACACGTACTATGCACTTACCATATTGGCCGGCCCTGCCATCATTTGAAAAGGCATCCTGTTCTATGGCCTGGGGTTTGGATGGATGGGATATCTGACACATGGTCCCTTAAGGGTCACACAAGACTGCCATGTCCCTACCTGAATGACAGATAGTTATGGGGACCTCACAGAAATGATCAAATGACACTCACTCTACCCTGAGGCTACAAAGCCAAGGCTTCGAATGAATTTCTGCCCCAAGGTCGCCAGCTATCACAGGCAGAGATGGCACTAAATGCTCATCAGAGCCCATGTCCTTTTGAGGAGCTTCACAAAGTGAGGACTGAGGACCACAAGCTGTGTCACCATTGTCACACCGATGTGGGCTTATGGGGCCTATTGTCTATGGATTAAAGGAGTGTATATCCATGCCATGTGTGTTTTTGGATGTGTGTGTAACACGCACTCGTGTGTGTGTGTGTGTGTGTGTGTGTGTGTGTGTGTGTGTGTGCGTGTGTGGCCAGATGTCAACATCAGCTGTCCTTTTCAATCACTCTCCACCTTGGTTTTTTGTATTTTTTTTTTGAGGCAGGGTCTTCTGCAGCCCTGGCTAGCCTGGAATGGCACTATGTAGACCAGGCTGACCTCAAACTCAAAGAGATTACTTGCCTCTGCCTAGAAAGTGCTCGGATTAAAGGCGTGCTCCACCACTCCCAGCTCCACCTTTTTTAAAATATATATATATATATGCTAGAACATCTCTCTGGCCTGGAGCTCACCTAGTAGGCTAGAATGGCTTCTACATCCATGTTTTCCTGTGTATTCTTGGGGACTTGAACTCCAATCCTTGTGCATATCAACAAGCACTTTACTGACCCAGTATCTCCGCAGTGCCTGCCCAGTCATTTTAAAATGCAAATTAGCTGTCAGACAGTCTCCCTGCTAGGCTACAAAACCTGGGGAGTTCTTCCTCTCATCAGATGACCCAGGCTCACATGGCATCCTCTCCACCCTTGCCCTCATCCCGCCCAGCTCCTGGCAACCACAGTGCTATTCTTTATTTCAGTGAGGCTTCAGTTCTGAGTGTAAGTGACAACAATTTTCTTTCAATGGGAAAACTCAGCCTGCTGTTGCTGTAATGAGCTTAGCACCTGAGCATATAGCTGGTGAGTGCCATTCTGTTGGCAGTTGGACCACGGGCATCAAAAAGCTTAAACTGTTGATGTCTTATAATCCAGTCGTCTTACATAAGGGACCTACATAAGCTAGGCCAGTGAGATGGCTGCACAGGTAAAGGTGCTTGCAGCCAAACCTGATAACCTGAATTTGAGCCCCACAACCCACACAGAGGAAAGAATGAGTTTCTACCAGTTTCCTCTGAACTCTGCATTTGCGCAGTGGCATGTGCATACTTGCATGAGCACACGTGCCCTCGAGCATACACACACACACACACACACACACACACTAAAATGTAAAATATTGGCAAAGCTTCTTCATACACAAAGATATTTAGCATAGCACAATAAAATTATGAAAATGGGAATTTAGCTAGCAACATCAGGCCACCATTAAGAAAATGCTAACAGAAGCTGGGAGATGGCTCAGGGTACAGTGCTGACCACACAAAACCTTAGTTTGATTCCCAGCGTCCCTGTGAAAAGTTAGTCAGTGACGTGTGCTGTAATCCAGACACTGGGTGCTCGCCCACTGCTTCTGTTAGTCTAAGTAGCCAGGGAGCTTCAGGGCCCAATGATAGACCCTGGCCCACAAAGCAGGGTAGATGGAGTAAAAAGGAGAAAGAGTGTGGGCAGCAGCATCCATCTCTCTCTGCTCCCTGACCGTGGCTGCCATGTGAGCAGCTGCCTCAGGCTCCCATCGCCATGCCTTCCCACCAGGACGGACTGTACCTTGAACTGTGAATCCAAATAAAGCCCTCCTTTTCTTCCTTCCATTCTTAAATTGCTTTCGTTAGGGTAGTTAATCCCAGTAACTAAGGGGGACGGGGGAGGCAATGGCTCTCTCAGGATCAAGTTCCCCAAGGGTTGTGGCCTGCAAGCAGGAGCGTTCCCATTTACACACGGGTCAATGGCAGGAGAACAAAGTTGTGCCAAGGCTGGCCGGATGCTGCCCTGGGTGGTACGAGCTTGGCCTCCCACCTCACATGGGAAGTCGCCTGAACCAACGGAGCGGAAATGGCAAAGAGTGCACCAGGAACTCTGTGCCACTTCACAGTTCTTGAGATTTATTTCAAAACTCAAGGTTCCAGTGCTGCTGAACTGAGCATCCAGGAAGTCAGTAAAAGGTGACTATGGCTTAGAGATGAAGGTGACCCATCCTTCTCTCGCTGTTCCCTTCCTGTTTTACACAAGAAGGAATCAAATGTGGCAACAGCCTACGCTAGCCCCGGGTTGCACAGTCAAATAAGAATTCCAGAAGTGTGTCCTCTCTCCCAGACTTGTGATGACTGGGGAGATGGCTCAGTGATTCAAGTGCCTGCTGCATGATAGAGAAGACCTGGGTTCTAATCCCTAGGACCCCCATACAAAACTGGACACACGGTGGAAGTGTCTTTAATCTCTCTACTCCTCCTAGGAGATCCTACCAGGAGGTGGGGACAGTAGTAGGAATCATTGGACGCTCCTGGCTAGCTAGCCTTGTGACACAGGAGCAAATAACACAAGACCCAACCCTGCAGGGTGCAAGGTGGGGACAAACACCTAAGGGTGACTTCTAATCTCCACTCACCTGTCATAGCATGGGTATGCCTGCATTCATCCCCCACCCCGGCACACAAACTGACATTGGATGATGGTATGCTAGCATTGCCGAGGCTTCCTGGGAGCTGAGCCATGACTGGCATAGAGGTGGTTCATTTGAGCCAAGACTGGCATGCAGGTAGTTCATTTGGAGCCAGTTACCAAGGACTAGAGAGAGAAAGAAGAGGTCGGATACCCTACCCAAGAGCCCATTATTGTGTGTGCTGTGGGGAGCTGGGACTCAACTGTACTGCAGCTTTATAAAAATATAGCCGTGGGTGCTAGAGAGGTGACTTGGTGGCTAAGAGCACTTCCTGCTTTTGCAGAGGACCCAAGTTCAGCTCTTGCCACCCATATCACAACTATCTGTAACTCCAGCTCCAGGTGGCCTGGTGCTATCTATTTCCTGGCCTCCACAGGCACCTCACGGAGCATGCGTTGGTGTGGGTCACTGACAGAGTAGTCAAGACCCTGGGTGCTTGGTCTTCATCCATCCTCATCCTCAACCGAAGGACGGAGTCAACACCCAGGGTCCCATAGGGAAGGTGGGACAGCTGGGACAAGGCAACCCCTTTCTCCCCCAGGGAGAAGCAAGGGCGGGTCACATGTGTGTCACACCTGTAGGGGACAGAAGGGAAGGGTTCTATAGGAAGGGAACTGCACAGAAATCCTGACAACAGCCCTAGGAGTCAGACAGGACAGGCACCAAGCAGCCTTTTCAAAGCCACACAACCAAGAGGGGGCCCCACAGCGAGGCTCCGACACCTATCCCACTAATTTCTCCAAATGGTGGCTTGGCCTGCTGGTTACCATGCCTGTACCCTGTCTGCTGCAGCATGCCACCATGGAGCGAGAGCCTGAAGATGGCCTTCTAAGCACTGGGTGGCAGGACCAGGGAGGCCCAGAGTGGGGGTGGGGGAGTCACTGCTGCTGCAGTTAAGAATGTCCTCAAGGAGACTTTATGTCTGCCTGTACCCCCTCCCAGGGCATGATCTCTGAACACCGAGAATAAGCTTACATACCAATTTCATGGGGGGCCAAAATGGAGGTTAAGTAGCCTTATGCTAGAGCTAGTTAAAAGAACAGAGTAAGGGAGGAGAGAGTTAATAAAGTGTCTTACATAAACACAAGGACCTGAGTTTGATCCCCAGAACCCATCTGAAACAGGATGCGTGCTGGGTAGGTTTTGTCAGCTTAACAGAAGCTAGGATCATCTGGGCAGAGGAACCTCAGGTGAGAAGACCCAAGCAGGTGGGTCTACAGACAAACCTGCGGGGGGGGGGGCCCTTTCTTCACTAATGACGGACACGTGAGAGCCGAGCCCACTGTGGGCAGTGCTGCCCCAGGGCACATGGTCCTGGGGGTGTATAAGAGAGGAAGCAGAGTAAGGGTGGGGAGCGAGCAAGAGAGCTTCCTTCACGGTGTCTGCTTCAGTTCTTACCCCAGCTCCTGCCCCGACCTCCCTTCCTGGCGGACTGTGACTGGGATCTGAAAGCCAAATTTCTTCCCTGGGTTGCTTTTGGTCATTGTGTTTTATCACAGCATAGAGAACATTCTAATAGAGGCATAAATCCTTAGTCCCAACACTGGAGAAACTGGAGACAGCTGGGGCTTACTGCCCGGCAGCCTGGCCTACTTGGGGAACCCTAGGTCCCAGTGTGAGATCCTTCCCCAGAAAAGATGGCAACTTCTAAAGAATGACACATGAGGTTAACTTCAGGACTCCATATGCATGCACATGTACACACACACACACACACACACACACACACACACACAAACCTTATCCTTGCTTGCACAAACATGTGTACCTACAAACACACTGTGGCGGCTAAGCTGGAATCAGCTAGAAGCCAAGCAACTGGGCTTATCTGTGAGGAATTTTCTTGATCGGATCATTTGAGGTGTGAAGATCTACAACAAATCTGGGCAACACCTTGTGGTGGAAGAAGAAAGTGGCAGGGCTTTCAGCTCTGCCAGTTTCCTATTTGCTCGTGGTGAGAGATGTCTCTCCATCAGTCTCCCCTTCCAGTCTGCCAGGGTGACCTTGGGGCCACTTTAGAGGCATGCGCTGCCCTTACGTGGGTGTTTTTCCCACTCTTGTTCCCCCCCCCCCGTGTGGGAGAGAACCAGACTGACCTTGTTCCTGGAACTCCACTCTTGCCTGCCACACTGCTCCTTGAGGTCAGGGAGGGGGCCATTGCCTGTTTGCCATTTCAGAGCACAGACCATGCCTGAGTTAGCCGCTGTGTGCTGAAGCCTCTGGCTCCCGCTTTTAAGCAACCTGGTAGACACTGTGCCGTAGCCACCTGCTGCCTTCAATGTCACCAGCACTGGAGCAGCTGACTGGGTGCTCGGTAGTCCCTGGATTCCTCCGTGGCTCTGTGACATGTCTCACCTTTCCCAATATCCTCTTGTTTTGGCTGGTCAGACAGGAGAAATTCTGGAAAGCTTGGCTCACTCATGTTGTATTAATAATTTACCAAAGACACTAGCCACTGAGCCTGACAGCCTAGGACCAATCCCTGGGACCCACATGATAGAAGAAGAAAACCAACTTTCTCAGTTTGTCCTCTGACCACCATACCCATGCCATGTCATGTGAGCACACATGAACACCACATCACACACACATACACACACACACTAAAAAAATGTTTTTTAAATCTTGCTATCTTTGCCAGGGTTCCATTGATTAACCACTGCCCATTAGTGTGATGCCATTAGTTTAGGTAAAGTTGGTGCTGGTTATTCTTTGCTGCTGTGACCATCATGTCACAGCGTAACCATTCTCCAGCTCAGTTTTGGTGCTCACTGATTTGTCTAGACTGGCTGGCCTGTGAGCTTTGAGGATTTGCCTGTGTCTGCCTGCTTCAGTGATGAGGTTACAGATACTTGTAGTGTTCCGCTTTTTACATCAGTGCTGGGGATCTGAACTCAGCTCCGCGGGCTAGCTTGGCAGACACTTTACCACCAGCTCCATCTCCCCAGTCCCTGGGTTTTATTGACTCGGTTGGCAGTATTGGGATGGAACTCAGAGCCCCCACCTCCCCATGCCACCCTGTGCTCTAACACTGAGTTACATCCCCAGCCTCAGGCTGAAAAATTATTGAGTCCCGGTATGCGGAGAAAACCTCTGTTCAGTAAAGAGCAGGGAACAGTGTCACTAAAGCTAACATTTACTATTTTAAACCTTTTCGTGTTCACTGGCCTCTTTTGTGTTTGCTTATAATTCATGTCATTCTAAAGAAATAAAAAATTAGTTGTTAGCTTACATTTCACTTTTCAGTCTCTTATACAGTGGGGGTTTTAAATGCAGAGGTAAAAACATCCAGCCCTACTCAGAACCACTGAAGCGATACATGCAATTCAGCTTTCAGAGCTTATCGTTCTCAGCAGATACTGCAGGACACTCAGGCCGCTACCATCGTTTCGTGTCTTGCACAACACACTGTCCGCCTGGAGATCATCGACGGGAAAGGAAAGACGCAAAGGAAAAGGAACTCTGGGCGCCCCGTCTTTCCCCTTCCTCCTTGGTCATCACTTCCAGCTTAAGTGGCTAGTAATCTAGAGACGTCATCCAAGTGAGAAAGGATATGGCAGGTTCTTCGGTCATTTGTGTTCTGGGAATGCAGGGACTATCTTTCTGCTCTGAAATCAGGCTCTGATGTAAGAGGAAAGGGTGGACTCTGAGGCTGTCACTTAGGCAGCCATGGTCATGACACACCGATCCTGTACTTAGCCACTGCTGATGTTTCCCATGTTGTAAGCGTCTAGGAGTCTGTGCTCAGGGACATTCTCCACACCATTAGGGACTACAGCTCATCTCCACTCATTCTCAGACCCCACTGTCCCATTAGACTTTACATAGAGAGCTTAAGATCAAGGGTGTGTGTTCTGAGTGTGGGCATTCCAGTGGAGGTCAGGACACAGTCTTGAGTGTGAGCATTCTAGTGGAGGTCAGGACACAGCCTTGAGTGTGAGCATTCTAGTGGAAGTCAGAGTACAGCCTTGAATGTCTGTCTTTCCCTTCCACCTTGTTTGAAATGGGGTCTCTGGTTGTTTGTCACTGCCTTCCCCAAGCTAATTACCTTACCCATGAGCTTCCATGGATTCTCCGTCTCGCCATAGGAATGATGGAATTACAGACTGAATCATTTTATATGGATTCTGGATTATCTACTGAGCCATTTCTCCAGCCTAAGGTCAGAGATTTTGAAATGATCATGAACCTGATGGTGTAAATAGCTCAGGATGCTTCTTGTGAGACAACATAGGTCACAGGCCTGTGAGATGGACCCTGTCGGCAGGAAAGGAGGTGTTTGAACATAGACTTAAAGGCAGAACATTCTAGAACATCCAGCGAGAACAAAGAAAGAGAACCTGGCCAGGAACAAGGTCTCAGGCTTCAATGAGCAATGGGACAGGAAGGAGGAGGCTTGTATCTTGAAGTTGTCCAGGTCACAGGTCTAGGCTACTGATGGAAGGGTGCTACTTTCAAGCCATTCCTATGTCCCCATGAGCCTGAGTCAAGCATCTCCTTCCTCTAAGGACCGTCTTGTGCTACTCCTTGGGCGGGCACACTTGATTTTGAAGGTTTGTTAAATGCGGCCACCATGGAGGACAGGGTAGGTGAGGCACATGTTCAGAGCTTTCCTTGATGCCTGACATTAGCAGAGAATGAAGACAAAATCTGAAAGAGAGGAGAGTTCTGTGTACACTGTGTGAGGATATATTATGGTGATTGCTTTAATAAAGTGCTAAATGGCCAATAGCTATGCAGGAGATATAGGCAGGCCTTCCAGGCAGACAGAAAGGAGATAGGAGATGAATCTAGTCATGCATCAGACACCAACAATACATGGAGGGAGTCAGACATACAGAATAAAAAAAATAAAGATTAAAAAGTCACAAGGCAAAACATAGATTAATATAAATGGGTTAATTTAAGTTACAAGAGCTAGTGGGACAAGCCTAAGCTATGGCCAAGCTTTCATAATTAATTAAGTCTCCGTGTCACTCTTTGGCAGCCTGCTGGTAGGACAGAGAAAGATGAGTTACAAGAGAGTTCACTCCTTAATTTTTAAATGTCTAATTAATCCTTGTGTATTTACTACATGTGTGTGTGCGCATGCATGCACATGCATGTGAAGATTTATGTATATGTCAGTAGAGGCCAGTTCTTCAGGCACCATTTTCTTGAAACCAGATCTCTCACTGTCCTGAAGCTTGTCAGGCAAGCGTGGCTGAGTGGCCAGTGAGTCCCTGTAGCCTGTTTGTCTCCATCTTCCCAGTGCTGAATTTACAGGCGTGTGCTGTCATGGCTGGCTTTCTTTTGCAAAGGTCCTGGGGATCAAACTCGGGTACAACCTATTGATTGAAGTATCTCTTCAGCCTTGATTAATCCTGTAAGAGTGAATTTTTCTTCTTTAAAATGCTGTACCCCTCCACCTTTCTATTCATTGACTCTCTCCTTTCTAGGACAGAAGGGAGCCACACCTGGCCAGAGGAGTGACAGACCAGCAGGATCATTCTGTTTTATGAGTGACAGCACCTTGAGCATGCTGTGCTCATGTGATGGTCAATAGGAAAGACATGAACTCTTGGGTACTAAGGGGACAATGGATAGCATATAAACAGAAAGATAAATGTAGGAGACCTTCCCTAAACACCCTCCCTCTGAAATGCCTTGGTTCTCTGATATGACTATCCCCCAGTGTGGTTGGTTGAACAACTCTTCCTCGGGCTCCAGTTGGCTCTAGAAACATCTGAGGAGAAGAGACAATGTTCCCAGGCTGTCCAGTTAATGGTTGCATGATCAGAGAGAGGGCAAGGAGGGACATACTTTATCAGATTATATGCTGGCTTGAGTCTGCACACCACCAAGCAATTGGCTAAAGATGTCAAGTTTCTCTGACTCCATGTTCAAAGATAGTGTGCAGAAGCATTTAAATTCCTGGTGGATTCCCCCATCCCATCCTCCCATTTCCTTCCAGATGTTTGGCATGGTACAGATGCCACAGTACATACATGTGTCTCAAAGTCCAAGGGATGAAGCAAGAGGGTGGGGAGAGTGTGTCATCTTGCCTGGCTCCCAGAGCAGACACAAGGCTAGACATGGGGTTTCTTGTGCCTTGAACACAGGCTAGGGGATGCTCACTGTAGCCAGGTGCTTCCAACAGCACAGTGCAATGAAGAATGTCCTAGTAAATCTGACAGCCACCTGCCTGACCTGTCAGAATTCGTGGAGACGAGCACAGAGGGCATGTGTTCATGGGAATGTGCAGAGGGTTGCATGTCCCTGTGATCTAAGGCTGAGAGCGAAGTAGGGCAGAGGCAGGGCTGGGCTTTGGAATCCACTTGTCCATCTCTAGTTCCAGATGTGGGTGGCTCAGGAATTGTGGCTGCCCAGATTAGATTGACAGGCAGTGGCGTCACTATCCAAACTGGAAAGTAAGTTAACTCAAGCTGCCTGCTGAATTCCTTTAATGCCTGAGGCCCCCAGGCCAAATGAATTTGCTTGAAGACGCTATTCCCTGCATCATCAGAGGAGGAAAGAAAGCTGCATAAGGTTTTATTACTATTATTACAAATGTTGAAGTTATATTTATGCTGTGTGTGCATGTATGCACGTTTGAATGCAGGTGCCAGTGTAGGCCAGAGGTGTTGGAACTGGAGTTACAGGTGGTTTTGAGTCACCCAACATGGGTACTGGGAACCAAACTTGAGTCCCAGGTCCTCTGCAAGAGCAGTATGTGTTCTTAGCCACTGAGCAATTTCTTCATTCCACATTTTGATGGCTTTTTAACTATGAGATTAAGCAATCTGCATGGGGACAATAGGAAATTCATCTAAAAGATGAAACAAACCCAGCTGTGTTAGGTATTTTGGAAACTTCTTTCTTTGTCTCCTCCTCTCAGAACAAGCCGTGTCTGGGAAAACCCTACAGTAGAAACGTGGATGCCACAACCTAAAATGAGACTCTCACTAAATTGGAACTTGGCTGGTCTCATTTAAGATGGCTTGCCATCCAGTTCCAAGGTGCCTGTGTCCACCTCCCTAGTGCTGGGATTACAAATGGCAGCCATCTTGCCAGGCTTTTAACACAGGTTCTGGGGCTCAAGCAGAACCTCATGTTTGCATGGCAAGTGCCTTACTTACTTAACTTATTTACTCCCAGGCTCCTTGTTTTGTAATTGAGACAAGGTCTCATTGTAGCCCAGGCTGGCTTTCAGTTTACTGTGTAGACGGGATGAACTTCTGATCCTCCTACCTTAATTCCCAAGTACTGGCATTACAGGTGTGTGCCACCATGCCCAGTTTATGTAGTGCCTGGGATTTGTGCATAGTACGCAAACACTTTACCAACTGTGGTACTGCCCGGTCCCTAGTTTTACTGGACAAAGATTGGAATTAGCATGAGGTAGATGCAAATCCTCCCAGACATGAACACCCAGATCTCCAAGGGCAGGCGTGGTATAGAAGAGGCAGGAGGCAAAGCTTCCAGGCTTTAGGAGTTCTTAGGTGACACTGTCCTGGGGTGTTTCTAGGCACTACAGCCAAGCCGCACAATACAAAGACTTCAAGACTTCCAGTTCCACCAGTGAGAGCTTTCTAAAATAAATTACTGCATTTACTTACTCTTTCTCGGAGTGGGGGTGCAGGTGGGCTGTTAGATGTGCCAGTTGAGAAACGTGGACGTCAGAGAATAACTTACCAAACCCTCAGATAAACAAAGGAACCAAGTTCTGACATTCTCTGTGCTTGTCAATGAAGTGCAGGGTTTGAGACAACTCTTTCACACACACATGTTTATACACACTCATACACTCTCACACATGCTCACACACCTCCCTCCTTCCCCCCCCTCTCTCATGCACACACACACACACACAAAACACACACACTTTCTATTAATGAAATATCACTGCATTCCTTTTGTTTGGGCATTTTCTTGCCCCCAGGTAGCATTTGAGTTTCCTGGGATCGGGGCTGAGACTCTTGGCCACACAATGCCACATTCTTTGCATCTGCTCTTTCGTGAAATGTTGATTGACATTCTGGAGAGTGAGAGTTGGCTGAAAGGGCACTTGAGGAATGAGGGCCTCCGTAGCTGGGTTCAGCACAGAGATCACATTGAAGGGATCCAGGAAGCCCATAGACCCTAGGAGAGGGAAGTGTCCTGATGAAGGGAGGGGTCACTCACTGGGTCCCCATACCCTAAAAGCTATCTTTCCCCCAGTTCCCCCTAACCATCTTTCAGTTGAGCCATTTCCTAAAAACAAGGTCGGAGATGTGGCTCAATTGTTAGAGTGCTTTGCTCTACAAGAGTGAGAACATGAGTTACATCCACAGAACCACAAAAAAAATCTGGTACAGTAGTGAGTGCTTGTAATCCCAGCACTGGGGAGGCAGAGATCCCCAGGACTTGTGGACAATCAGCCTGACTTACTTGTTGATGTCCAAGCCAGTGAAAGGTCTTATCTCACAGAAAGGTCTTAAGGGTACCTCTGGTTGACCCCTGGTCTCCATGTGCATGCAAGCATACATGTATCTGCACACACACACACACACACACACACACACACACACACACTGCTGAGCGTGTTGCTGGAGTCTAAGTTCCCAGGCCATTAGAAGAAACTAAGGGAGCTCTTCTACTTCCTAAGGGAGAAGCTAAAGCTGAGATTGTTGAGTGGCCCGCTCAGAATCACAGAGCAGGAAAGGCTAGAGACTGCTCAGTTCTCTCTACTGGGTAATGCCCCACCTGCCCAAGCCACGACATCACACTGGGAGGTGGTCCTGTAAGTATCCAGGACTTCAGTTGAAAGATGAAGCAGTACCTGTTCATTCTTGGGACCCTTATGCCCATCCCTCTCACATCTCTGACTTATTCAGCACTCAGCACCTCGGCTCCATGCAAAGGGCCCGGAGCAGCTGAGGGAAAACACTCTGAAGTTCTCTTTCCCTCTCTCTCCCTCTGGCCCTGGGGACTAGAAAGCCGTGTAAGACAGCAGCTGGGCTTCAGGAGAGAGCGTGCAAAGGTCCTCAGACACAGGAAGCTCAAGGATATGCCCAGATTGCTCTGAGGATCACATAGATGAGGGCGTGGTCAGGCACGAGGACAAATGGAGTCTGGAAGGTTCCACAAGCAATTATAAAAAGAGAAAGGGACGGACCAGAGTGTTGTGGGGCTTAGGGTAAGGGTGGGGCTTTCTCAAAAATCTGAATATGCAGGACTTAAAGTTTGAGGAGGATTCACGGAAAAAGACTGCAAACGGGACAAGGAAGCATCAGAGGACCAGGGAAGGGGAGGACACGTCTATGACGCACTAGCCCAGTTTCCATCCTCTCATACACATCCCCAAGGCTATTCTGCGTCCACTCTTGGCCATTGCGTGCAAGGCTCTGGGCTGGGCTCTAAAAGCCACCACATGACATACAGCATGGGACATCTGGGTGACAGGATACCTGGTGGTTCCCAAGCTTAGGCTTGCTTCAAGACCCCTGCAAGGCTCCAACCTGGGTTTTTGCTTCGGTGGGTCTGAGATTGGACCTAGCAAGTTTCATTTCTGGCAAGTTCAAGGTGAAGGCTATTCCTGGTCTGGGAACACTTTGAGAAATATAAGCAGTTAGATGCAGAGTCACATATTGCCCAACCCTGGAGAAATCAGAAAAGGTTCTAGGAATAGGGGCAACATTTGGGTGGACAGAGAACCAAAGTGGGAATTCTAGCAGACAGGAATGCAGAGAAAAGTGGAGGCCGCATTGGAGGCAGAGCCTCAGTGGACTAGAGACCATGGGGGACCGGCAATTAAGCAGTTGCCACTTGAAGGTCATGTGGAGTCAGCAAATTATGGGAGGAGAACCACACTCCAAAGGGGCTGAGGGGTGTGACTCTGTCAGCAGTGTCTGCTTAGCATGCCTGAAGCCCTGCGTTCCATCCCCAGCACCCACATAAACTGGCACATACGTGTGACTGCAGCAGGGGAGGTGGAGGCAGGAACATCAGAAGGCCAAGGATATCCTTGGATACACAGAGAGTTTAAGATCAGCCTAGGGGAAAGAAGGAAGGAGTGGAGGGAGGAAGAAAGGAAGAAAGGAAATCAAGAAAGGAAAGAAGGAATGAGAGAGAGATAGACAGACCCCCAAAGGGCAATTTTCAATTTGCACAACCTCCCTTCTGTTGTTTACAGAAAGGGAAACTGAGGCTCAGAAATTTGGAGTTGTTCCCTTCATGTGATGGCAATGGCATACAGGGCCAGGTCTAGTTCCACAGCCCTCTAATGACCAGTTAACCTGGTCCCACAGAACCAGCCTAGAGCCAAGAGCACTCCTGCCCATTCGCTGTCGAACGAAATGTCTTCATCCTTTGGCATAATAGCAGGAAGTAGCTCTGGCCACACAGTGTGAGAAAGGTAATAGTCCCAGGTCAGGAAATCCTGTTGCCTTGAGCCTCTTGGGAATGTTAACTTTCCCACTCTGACGGGCCCAAGATCCTGACCTTCGGCACAGTTGGCTTCTTCAGGCAAACAAAACAAAACACACACACACACACACACACACACACACACACACACACACCAAAACCTGAAGCCCGGAATGTTGGGCCAGAGTCCAACCTGACTCTCTATTAGAATCCCTGGGGAAGAGGAGGCAGAAGAGTCCCCACCCCCATCTTCTGAAGGTTCTTCTGCTCCTGGACTCTGCCCTCTGTAGGTGGTGGTGGGAACAGTGCAGGAGAGAAGTGACCGGGTCCCTGCCTCCTTCATGCATCTGCTCTGCAGACAGGCAGGCCTAGTACTCTGGGTTTCTGCCATCTTACCTGTCACAGTGAAGCCTGGACTCGGGAACTCAGTGGGCATGTGGAAAGTACTAGAACCTGAAAAACGGATATCGCTGCCCTCTGTAGTGGCTGAGCTGGACGCAGGGGCAGAAGATGGACACTCCTGGGTGATGTCTCTTGCCGGGGAGCTGCAGCAGGACCCCGATGAGCAGTCAGTCAGTCCACAGCACTGAACTGTTAGCTTGTTCTCAGTCCACAGCACTGAACTGTTAGCTTGTTCTCAGTCCACAGCACTGAACTGTTAGCTTGTTCTCAGTCCACAGCACTGAACTGTTAGCTTGCTCTCAGTCCACAGCACTGAACTGTTAGCTTGCTCTCAGTCCACAGCACTGAACTGTTAGCTTGTTCTCAGTCCACAGCACTGAACTGTTAGCTTGTTCTCAGTCCACAGCACTGAACTGTTGTTAGCTTGTTCTCAGTCCACAGCACTGAACTGTTAGCTTGCTCTCAGTCCACAGCACTGAACTGTTAGCTTGTTCTCAGTCCACAGCACTGAACTGTTAGCTTGCTCTCAGTCCACAGCACTGAACTGTTAGCTTGCTCTCAGTCCACAGCACTGAACTGTTAGCTTGCTCTCAGTCCACAGCACTGAACTGTTAGCTTGTTCTCAGTCCACAGCACTGAACTGTTAGCTTGCTCTCAGTCCACAGCACTGAACTGTTAGCTTGCTCTCAGTCCACAGCACTGAACTGTTAGCTTGCTCTCAGTCCACAGCACTGAACTGTTAGCTTGCTGTCTGCTTGTTTTCCAGCGGCACTCTCACTGTATAACAAGCACAAGTCATTCGTTTTCACACACAATTACCTCCCTTCCCCTGTGGAACCCAGAGCTCTCTTAGCATTATTTATTCATGCAATTATCCTTTCCTCCAGCAAACAGCAGTAAAGCATCCTCGAAGTGTCGGGCATGGACCCAGGCACAGCCCCGATCCTTGAGGGACTGAGACAGTTCCTACCGGAAGTTGCCTAATTACTGTAAGAAGCATTGCAAGGAGGGCTGGGGAGATGGCTTCATTGGTAGAGCACTTGTCCTGCAAACAGGAGAATCTGAATTTGATTCCCAAAATTCACCTTAAAAAAGGCAGGTACAGTGATACATGTTTCTAACCCCAGTGCTGAGGAGGCAGAGACAGGCAGGCTCCTGGGGCTGGCTCACTGACCAGCTAGTCTGGCTGACTCCAGCTTAAGTGAGAGACCCTGCCTCAAAAAAACAATGTGGGAGAGTTCTGAGGAAAACTACCTGAGGTCACCCTCGGACCTCCTCTGTCTGTCTGTCTCTCTGTCTGTCTGTCTGTCTGTCTGCCTGCCTGTCTGTCTGTCTCTTATACACACACACACACACGTGTGTATGCACACGCACATGCACACGCATGCATGCACACATGCACCAATTCTAAAATAAAGGTGGGTTTAAAGAGAGGAAGCTATGTCTCTAAAGCCTTAAGTCACTTCTAAAAGGGAGGTCCTGCCTGGGCAGCATGGGTGTGTTCTAGAAGGTTCTAGAAGGGGTGGTCACTGGGCTGGGAGCTGGCACAGGCTCTGCTCTTCAGCTTGCCACAGCCTCCACCCAGTCCACCTTTTCTTTCCTGGTACCAGACCTAAGCTGTATTTGTGGGTAGTGTTCATGGAGGTCCTTGAGCAAGATGCCCCCTTTCCAGACTGTAATCCCTACCTGAAAAGGTGTGGCAGCTGCTTCTGATGCTCTGCCAGCTCCGGAGTCTCTGCTCCAGAGACCACACTTCCCCCTTCACCGTATCCCTCGTTTGCCATCACCTGATAGCTATTCAGATGACCCGGCACAGTGCCTGTGCCCCAGGAATCACACCACAAGGAAAGGTGGTGTCTCCACTATGATGTCCCTGACGAAAGGCCCTAGAGGTGCTGGAGGGGCACAGGAGGAGGATGCTTGACACAGTCAGGGAACCAGAGAAAGGTCTCAGGAGGAGCTGACCACTGCCCTGAAGGTGACAGGATCTGAAGCCTTCAGGACAGCATTCCAGGGGAGGCAAGCATGGGACAGAGACTCACAAAGGAGGGAAAGAGAAAGGCCTGGTCCAGGGATGACGGAAGGATGGGTAGCACCTAACCCAGCTCTCTGAGCATCCAGGAAAGCTTTTGGGGAAATGTGGTGATACATGAGACTGATGTGGGGGGGGGCACAAGGGGCAATATTACAAATGTTGAATATAATTGTGCTAGTTACAGTGTTGTATGGTAAATCATCCGCAAACTCAAGGGCTTGAAGCAATATCATTTACCGTTTTCCGTCAGCTCTAAGGAGGAGGGGTAGCTGGGCTGAAGATGATTTGGAGGCAATATGGCCAATGGTCTGGCTGGGGTGTCTTGTGATGTGCTGTTTGCTCTCCTATTGGTTGGGATACATGCTCCAGCTGACACACACGGCACACAGGTGCAGGATCTGATTGAAGCTACCACTACTGCTTGGAAACGCCTCTGCATGCAGCCACATGGCTCGGAATTCGCTTGCCACAAGTGTCCATCAGAGTCAATGAGGGGAGAGACCAAGAGGAAGGCCTCCTGGGTGTCACAGACTTCCCTGGGAGTTCCCTGGCTGCATAGGCAAGCCATGCACACTTTAACCAGGGCCCAACCAGTTAGCTGCCATTCTTGCTTGGGTGCAAATAAAATCTCCCTGAAAAATGCAAGTGATGTTTTGAAAAACCAAAGGAAGCAAGAAAACATCCAGGCTGGTCAAAGGAGCAATTTTTTTTGTCGGGGGGGGGACAGGCTCTCATGTACCCTAAGCTGGCCTCAAACTCAGTAAGTAGCCAGTGATGCCATGGAAGGCTCCTCCACCCAGGTATTGTGATTATGCTTGTATAACACCACACTCTGTTTATGGGGTGCTGGGGACACTACATAAGCATTTTGCCAACCCACAGACATTGTCATTTCCTAATATTTTTTAAGAAGAGAGTCATGGGGCTGGATTAGGAGAGGTGAGGGAGGGGCCAGGTCAGGAAAGTGTGAGGTTGCCATCTCAAAAGATGAGCACCACAGGTAACCATAGTGATAGAGCCCCACTAAGCTCCTCCCACTTGTACAGCCTGGGAGTATGAGTACTGAAGTAATGGCCACTCCTAGCTCTAGGGGCAAGGAGACCACTTCTCCACTGAACACACCAACCAAGAGGGACCAAACCCACTCACAGTCTGATATAATGGTGCCCTCATTTCAAGGCAATTGAGGTTGGGTCTTACATTCTGTCCTTTCTCAGGGCCACCATCACAAATGGCCCCGTGACTTGGAACAAAGGATGTAATTTTGCAAGCCAACAGTCTGAATTCAAGGTGCCAGCAGGGTTTATTCCTTACAAGGACCAGCCGAGGGCTAAAGAGAAAATGGGATCCAGGCCTCTCTCCTGGATGTGAGGAGCCTTGTGGTTCCTGGCTTGGAAACCCATTGCCCCACCCTCCTCCTTCCGTGTGTGTGTGTGTGTGTGTGTGTGTGTGTGTGTGTGTGTGTGTGTGTGTGTGTGTGTGTGTGTGCGCGCGCACATGCGTTACACTGGTTGGCCTGGCCTGCAAACCCCTGAGATCCACTTGTCTCTGCCCCTGAGCAGTGGTGCTATAGGCATGTGCTGCATGTCTGGCTTTACATGGGTTTTGGAGATGATGGCTCTGCTCCTCATGTTTGCTGAGCAAGCACTTTACCCCTCCTCCCAAGCCCTTTCCCCAGCCTTGCTTCTCCATATTCACCGTGTTCTCCTTGGCATCCATGCCTCAATTTCCTCTCTCTCTCTCTCTCTCTCTCTCTCTCTCTCTCTCTCTCTCTCTCTCTCTCTCTCTCTCTCTCTCTGGTTTTTTGAGATAGGGTTTCTCTGTATTGCTTTGGAAGTTGTCCTGGAACTCGTTTTGTAGATCAGGCTGGCCTCGAACTCACAGAGATCCCCCTGCCTCTGCCTCCCGAGTGCTGGGATTAAAGGTGTGCGCCACCAACGCCTGGCTCAATTTCCCTTTCTTAAAAAGGACATCAATTATTGGATTTGGTCCAGCCATATCTAGGAGGACCTCACATCGATTCCATTCCATCTACAAAGAGCTTATTTCCAAATGAAGTCACAGGCATAACTTTGAGGGTTAAGACTTGTACATAGCTTGGAGAGCCACTATTCAGCCTGCAGCAGAAGTGTGGAATCATTCTGGTGGAAGGCTTGTTACAGCATTAGGATTGGAAGAAAGACAAATATTTTAAAATTCACATTTCACGCATCTGCTTTTGAAAAGCCCTAACAGGATGCGTGATATGCTCTTGAGTGAAAATGACAGATCAATACATAGCTGAAGTTGCCCCTTTCTCCATGGGGATGTGTGCCAAGACCCCAATGCATACTTGGAACCACCCACAGAACCATGCCATCTATATGTATAATGTGTACATATGACACATGTATAGCTTTAAAGGGTTAAAATTTGGACATCCTTAAAAGATAGTAAAAATTTTAATTTAAATACTGGTTAAAATCAAACACTTGGAACAGCTTGAGTTTTTGAATTGCCCCTCTCTGCTTGCTCACTTACACAGTGAGGAGGACGTGTACCGTGGTGTATGTGTAGGGGTTAGCGGACAGCGTGTGGGGTGGATTATCTCCGTCTGCTGTGTGAGTCCCAAATTCAGGCCATCGAACTTGGAGGCAAGTGCTTTTATCCTAAGAGCCATCCTGCCAATTCCCATGTTCCCTTCTATACTTGAGTAAATTTAATTTCCAAATTAGGCTCAGAAAGAGATGAACAATACTAACAGTAATAAAATGGCACAGTATAATGTCAGCCTGCAATAAGTTAAGTAGATCTGGTCTCTCTTGAAAGAGTCTGGTGGGGGTGATGGTGAAGTGCATGCCTTACAAGCCACACAAGCACTCCTGTGGGACAGAGGGCCTGACCCTAGCATGCCTTACAAGAATTAGGACCTTTTATATCTCCAGAAGTGATGTAAAATAACTGGGTGTGGCCTGCAGAGAAGGCTCAGGGGTTAAGAGTGCTTTCTGCTCTTGCTGAGGATTGAGTTCAGTTCTCAGCACCCCCATGGTGACTTGAAACCATAACTGCAGCCTAGGAGATCCAGCATCCTCTTCTGGCCTCTGTGGGCATCAGGCATTAACGCGGTACACAGTCATACAAGCAAAAACGTGCACACACATATAATAAAAATAAACAAATCTTTTTTCTAAAGGTGGACATGGTAGTTTGTACCTATAATCCTAGCTCCTAGCACTGGACAGGAAACTCAATGGCCAGCCAGTCTAGCCTAATTGGGGACTCTGGGTCCAATTAGAGCCCTGTCTCAAAAAACTAAGGTGAAGGCACTCAGGAAAATACTGGTATCAACCTCTGGGCTATACACTCACGCATGAGCATGTGTAACAAGTACACACAAACACACACACACAAGAACCAAGACAATACTTCCAGCCGGAAGAGACCATGGGGAACTGATATTGTGGAAAGAGAATTGTGGCTAAGATGGATGCAAGAACAACTGTATTTCCATTGACTGGAGAGAGTCACAATACAGGAGGTGATCCAGGTCCCATAGAGGTTGAGGCAGAGCAAGCCAGATGAGAGATGGTGACAAAGGTTCTGACAGACATTGCCACTCCCAAAGGTCCCTGGAACTCTCAGCTAGGGACTTCCAGAGCCCCTTTCGTAACTGGTGTGAAGGAGCTTCTGTCTTCATGAGTGGATGACACAGTAAGACTGAGATTCAGCGTGAAGTAAAGGCAATGTCCTGACACACCACTGCTGCTCAGCACTCATTAGATACTTTGAACCTTATCCAGAACCTGTCTGCCCTGGGACAAGTTAGATGAGACTGTTATCAGTTTCAAGAGCAAGGGTGTGTGTTGGGGGGGATAGGTTCTCTGTCCTGCATAACACTGTTCCTGGTGATTGCATAGAAGCACTGAATATCCAGGCTCAGAGAGCCATAAACCATTAGATATGTCTGTTTGGGGTACAGAAAAGAGAATAGCATTTGGATGTTTGCTCTTCTAGATCAAACACAATCATAATCTTTTGAAAGACCAAGTAAGAGAAGATGTTCTCACTGCTAATTCTCAACAAAAGGAAGATGCCTCATGCCCTGTTCCTGCAGCAAGCTTCTCTTTCACTGTTACACAGTAAAGAGTGGCATCAATAGCTTGTTACAGGGAGTTGTCCTCAGTACTTCCTTTTCTAGACCCCTCACATTCTGTCACCAAGTCCTAACCACCTTGTGATGACTGGGTTTAGATGTCAGCATGCCACAACCTGAAAGAGTCTCGGAATGAGCGATTCCTAGATCACGTTCGCCTGTGGGCCTATGGGAAAGTTTCCTTGATTGTTAACTGGCCAGCCCACTGTGGGTGGCACCAATCCCCAGGCTCCGCCTTGAACTGTTCAGAGTGAAGAGAGCTAGCTGAGTACCAAAAAAGCAAGCTGCAGAATGAGTATGTTCATTTATCTCTGCTCTTTACCATGGATGTGGTGTGAGCTGTCTCAAGCGCCTACCTCTGTGACTTCCCTAAATGAGAGGCTGGAACCTGGAACAAATCCCTTTCTTCCCCAATTCCAGGTGTTTTATCATAGTAAAAGAAAGGAAGTTAAGAACACCCTGCTCCCCTTCTTTCTCCTTTGTCTTCATCCTCTCTGTCCAGACTTCTTAACAACTTCGCCCTACAGAGCCTGGAGACTTTTGGGGATGGGATGTGTCACAATTTGGAGATATATAGTAGGTCAAAGGTCAAGGTGCCAACTAAACATCCCACAACACACAGGGCAGCCCCGCAAGGGTGGGGGAAGGGGAGATCCGACCTGATTCAAGCTACCATCTCAACTTGCTCATTTGCATTCAAGGGCATCCTCTCCAGCCTCCTTGCCTTCATCTTACCCTCTGTAGACCCTCCAGACCATTCTTTTCCCAGAAGCCAGCCATGTTAGGATGAAAACATAAAGCCTGCTGCTTTCCAGGAGCATAGGCCTGAGCATCTCAGTATAGACAGGAAGAGCCTGAAGAGTCTGGCTCCGCCCTCCCATCTAGCTGCACCCTCTGTTTACCTGCTCCATCTCTATGGTCTCAGCACGTGAGGCCTTTTGCCTCAGGGCTATTGTACAGACTAAGATGTTTTGTGTTCACTGTCAGCTTGACAGAATCTAGAATCACCTGAAAGATGTGTGTCTGAGCAAGTGTGTGGGGAGTTATCTTGATTAAGTTGATTGGTTTGAGAAAAGCCCGGCTGGACCACTCATTGGGAAAAGATTCCTAAACTATGGAAAAGGGAGAAAGCAAGCTGAGCACCAGATTCACTCATGGCATTCTGCTTCCTGATTGTGGATACGATGGGAGCAGCTGCTTCCAGCCTCTGCACCTTGACCTACTGATGGGCGGTAGAACTGAGCCTGGGAGCCAGCATAAATCTCCCTCCCCTTTAATTTCTTTTGTGAAGTTTTTTTTGTTACAGTACCATAAAAGTAAACAAAAATACTATCCTCTGTGTAGGATGCATATCCACTCCAACCTTTGCCTCCTACTCATTCCAACAAAGTTCTCTTCACAGTCTTGGGGAAGCCTTTTCCGTCTCTTGGCTGGATTAGATCTTCTCTACCTGCTAGAGTTTAATCTAGAATGTTCCTCATGTGTCAAAGGCTTAGTCTTCAGAGCAATACTAGTAAGAGGGCATGCAACCTTTAAGCCATGGGGCCTATGGGAGGTCTCTAAATCATTGGGTAGTGTGTCCTTGAAGGTGGCTTTGAAACCTCAGCCCCCTCTTGGGTCCTTCAATCGTGAAGTCAGAGATTTTACCCTATCATATGTTCCCAACCATACTGTGCTTTCTCACCAAGGAATGGGTCAACCAATCATGAACTCTGGAACTGTAGGATAGAACAAACCTTTTGTCTTTATAAGTTGTATAGCTCAGGCATTTGTAATACTGATTGAAAGCTGCCAAACACAGATCCCTTTGCATTACCAGCATCTATAATGATGTATGAATTCCTGAGGCTGTTTGATGTATGTCTTTCTCTCTCAAGGCAAGGTGAGCCCATGTACATAGGAGCAGCATCTGCGTTGGTCACTGTGCTTTGTGTGTGTGCATATATGTTCATGTATGTGCAAGTACATGTGTGTTCATGTGCATGTAAGATCCAAAGGAGAACCTCTGGTGTGATTCTTCGGGAGCTGGCCACCTTGATTTTTTTGAGACAGGGCCTCTCACTGGCCTGGAACTTGATCAGTAGGCTAGACTGGCTGACTACTGAACCTCACAGATCCTCATGTCTCTACCTCCCTAACACAGAGCTAACAAGCACACATCAATCTGCCCAGCTGTTTTTATATAGGTTGTGGGGATTGAACCCAGGTCCTCATGCTTGCAAGGCAAGGACTTCACTGTCTGAGCCATCACAACCCTTGATTCAATATGTTTTCAGTGTCTAATATTTGAACCTCATAAGTATGCAATAAATATCTGGCAAATGAATAAATGAATGAATGAGCAACCTGGGTCTCTCACCCTTTGTGTCACTCACCATTCATGTTATTACAACCTCAGTCTCTCCTTGTTCTTTTCTGTTTCCAGCTCCAAACTTACTCTGTTCCCAGTGTTCTTTCATTAACTGTCATCTTATGCAGCAAATGGCTACATGTATTTATTGTGCTGATTAAATGTCGTTCTTTGTTCTGTGAAACAAATTCAGTTGATTCTCTTATTTGCATATCCTCCTAATGATGTTGCCAGGAATAGAAAAATAGTCAAATATAATGAGCTGTGGATGCTGGATGGACGCCTGGCTCTGCCTGAAGGCAGGCATCATCCCAGGTGGCCTCGGGCTGAGCATCAAAGTCAGCGGCCAGTTGTTGTTGAGCTGTAGTCCCCGTGGGTGCACAGTTACCAGCTCCAGGACAGTAGAGCTAGTCATTCTCCAGTGCTATCCTGGGCCAGCACCTTATCAACTTAAAGGTCAAATGTCCTCCCCTCAGATGAGCCCTCCCAGGCTATCCCTCTACAACAACCCAAAGAACGAACACCCAACTCAACAAACATAGCACAGAGCGGGGAAGAGGCAGAGACCCCAAGGACATTCTAGAATCATTGATATCCCTTCCTCTTGAGGCAGGAGTAATCAACTGTCCTTATGGAACATGCCACTCTTTACCAGAGGTTGTGGTATCCACAGTTAGAACACACCAATGAGTGCCTTTACCACGTGTCTTAGCTTGGCAACAATGACAACGAACTATAGACTGGGCCACTTAGATATAGACATAGATAGGCTCCTGGCTCTGCAGATTAGACACCCAAGCTCAAGATGTCAGAAAAGTGGTTCCTTCTGAAAGCAGGAGAGGAGGCTCCACCCAAGCTTCTGACCTTGGCCCTTAGAGGCTGCTTTCTCTCCGGGTCAACACCCAGTCCTCCTCCTTCTATGTATGTCCAAGTAGTCTCCTATTTAGTGTTTGTTTGTGTGTGTGTGTGTGTGTGTGTGTGTGTGTGTGTGTGTGCGTGCGCGCGCGCGCATGTGATGTGCACACACACGTATGTGAATGGATTTATCCCTCTATCTGTATGTAGATGCCAGAGGTCCAAGTTGGACGTCTTCTATGACTCCCTGCCTTGTGTTTTGGCACAAGGTCTCTCACTGAACCTGAAGCAAGCTATTCCAAAACAGCTGGCAGGACAGTCCCCGCTCCCAAATACTCATGTCTCTGCCGATGTACAGTACCAGGGTCACAGGCATGCATCACCATTTGGAGCTTAATTTTTCTGCAGGGACCAGAGGGCAAAGCGCATCCCTCTTAGTGGAAGGTACCTGTATCCCGACACAAATGATTCCCCTTGGCAGCTTGCTTTTTTGAAGTCTCCCACCTGTGATTATTCACAAGAGATCATATACACAGAATCGTCTTTATGCCCACATGCACAAGTACATTTATTATGGTACATGACTGCATACACACTAGAAATCACACTCATGTATACAAGGGTCTTTGAAATTGTGTGCCCTTACAAAATTGAACACATGTATGTGTCTCATACATACATTGTATGTAATGTGGCACAGTCTTGCTAACCTAGATATGTGCATATTCCTGCACGAACATATACATGTATGCACAAGTGTCACATATGTATGAGTGTCACATATACAGTGGGGCCTAGCAGATACATGCACACATCGCTACAAAGACGCACACAGTCTCATGTCTCTGGCTCATGTACAAGTATAGAGAGGAGCTGGCTGGCAAGGCCAAAGCCAGACTGGGGAGGACAGTCCACTCAGAGTTTAGGGCTCAAGGAAAGGAGGGGAGAGGGGAGGAAATCAGTGTGCACGCATGTGTGCACAAATGTGTGCATGAGAGTGTGCATGTGAGATGCAGGTCCATGTTGAGTGTCTTCTTGAGTCATTCTCTACTTTTTTTTTTTTGAGACAGGATCACTCACTGATTGGCTACACTGGCTGACCAATGAGCTTCAGGGATCTGTTTGTCTCCATTCTCCCAGTGCTGTTGCAGATAACCACAGTTTTTTTGTGTGGGTTCTGGGATCAAACTCAGTTCTTCATGCTGGCACGTCAAGTACTCCACATATCAAGCCATTTCCTTAGCCCCAGCTGGGGACACCTTGAAACTCAAATAGCCTCGGTCCAGCTGGGAGGGCAGTGGGCAACATGGTGGTCTTAGCACCCCATTCCTTCTTCATGTCTGTCTTTGAACCAAGGAGCCCTTCCTTCCTACCCAATTACTACCCATGCAACCAAGTTACTCACTGCAGAGTGTTACATTCTATGTGAATTTCACCTCAATAAAACTGTTTATATCTGTTCTAGTTTTCTTTCTGCTTTTGTGATAAAAACCATGACCAAAAGCTATGTAGAGGAGGAAAGGGTTTATCTGGTCATAATGCATCATTGAGGGACATCAGGGGAGGGACTTAAAAGCTCAAAGCCAGAACTACAGAGGACCACTGCTTGCTGATTTACTTCCAAGCTCATGGTGAACACCCAGGACCACCTGCCTAGGGGTGGTGCTGCCCACAGTGGGCTGGACCCTCCTGTATCAACTAAAAGTCAAGAGAAGCAATCCCCCACAGGCCAGTCTGATCTAGGCTACCCCTCAACTGAAGCTTTCCTCTCAGATGATTGTCAAGTTGACAATTAAACCAGAGTCAGACAACAGCAATCTTTCTCCTATTTCCAGAACGTAAGTCAAAACTCAGCAAGGTTTTTGTTTGTTTTTGAGGCAGGGCCTCTTGTATCCATGTTGGTCTCAATTCCCTACATAGCTGTGGATGACCTTGAACTCCTCTGCCTCCTGTGTCCCCTCCAGAGGGCTACTATTACAGGCATGTACCATCACATTTGACGTATGCAGTATTGAGGATGGGACCCAGGATGTCCTCTACTACATGCTAAGCAAGCTCTCTAGCTACTGAGCTCCATCCCCAGCCCTGAGCAAGTTTTAAAGTGGATCATTTCATTAAACCTTCCCCCAAAGCCATCTAGGTCAAAGTCAGAGGTCAACCATGCCGGGGACCCCAGACCCAGCCAAGCAAGCCATGCAGGCTTCTTCTTCCTCTGATACCAGCCAAAAAAAGATACTCGTGCCTAAACTGAAGGGAGGTTCCTAACTCCAGGATCCAAAGTCACCAGGAATGCTTAGTAAAATGCTGCCTTGGGGGCACTGAAAAGGTTGTTCCTCCACGGATCAGGATGTGCACCTGCTCTCTGGCTCTAGCCCAGTGAATGACCCCCGAGGGGCCAGGCTGACTGCGGGATCCTGGGAGCAATGGAGGAAGGGAGTCAGCCCTGCTCACCAGGGCAGGACAAGGCTGAGTCACTCTGCGGATATTAATAGAAACAAAAAAAAACCCAGATCAGCCAATTTCTTCCCCTCTGGACAAGCCCGGATGACTCGGGGTTGCTCCTCAGTGACTCTGACTTCTGCCGCATATTAAACACGTGGAAGTGGCCACACGGACATCCCATTAATTCGCCCTTCCCGAGTGGAGAAGGGACTGCAGCGAGCCAAATTCTAGCCGGTAGCAAGATCAAGGTTAACTAGTGGCCCCAAGTTGAGGATCCAGGGGCCGGGGCGAGGGTCCTGCAGGGTGGGGTTTCGATGAATAGCTAAATTAGAGCATCTTTCGTTTGCCGGTCAATAGATGCTTCCAGGGGAGTCCCGGGGTGGGGGCTGAGTCACTTGTTTGACTAAAAGTGAGTTTAAACAATCCTATTGCAATTCTGTTTGCGCTCTTCATTTGCTCAGCAAACCTGCCCCCTCAGAAAGAGCTTTGGGGGTAAACTCTGCCCAGTGGGGATTGCCACACAGCCTGCCACACCCCCTAAGACTGAGGTCACAGAGGGGCTCCCAGGCACCCACAAACAGCATGGCTCCTGACCTCCCAGCTAGCAGGACTGAGTGATCCCAGTTCAAGTTAGCTGACTTTTCAAAGGCCTAGCTGCGGGGTTGTCACAACCCTTCCTTTGTCACTTTGCCTGACTGCAGCATGAGGACCTGCTGGCACCCAGACTGTTGGATTGGACTGATTATCCTTGCTTGCCAAACACCCAGCAATCCTGTGGCTGAGTCCCATCAGGGTCTGTTTACTGCCCTTAAGCCACCCAAGGGCATTCCCCTAGACCTTGTTGCTGAGTCCGCATTCCAAGGCCAATGTCTTGACAGTCTAGCGATGACCACTGTTGCCCCCTAGACTCTGTAGTCCCTGACTTAAGGTAATCCCTTACAGGCTTACCGGTCACACTCAGCTCCCAGTTGGTCTCCTGACACAGCTGGGAACATAAAGTGAGGCTCCCACAGCCCCTCCCCCTTTGCTTCAGAAGTGTGGTTTGATGCAGATGCCTCGGCATCCTGCTTTGAACTACGACGAGTTTTTGTTCTTCCATTCTTGGGGTCTGGCAT
Organism: Mesocricetus auratus; assembly: GCF_017639785.1. NCBI lineage: Eukaryota > Metazoa > Chordata > Mammalia > Rodentia > Cricetidae > Mesocricetus > Mesocricetus auratus. The sequence goes on from NW_024429266.1 coordinate 69,656,373, forward strand.
TGTGTGCCAGTGGCCTGGGTCCCTTGACATCCTCTGCCAAGTCTTCCCTCCGGGTGTCCCCCTGGTGGGGTCACAACTCACTTGTAAACAACCTGTGTCTTTTCTAACTTATGCATGCTTAGAGTAACCCTCCTCGGGAATCATCCTGCAGCCGTTCCACTGACTCCAGCAGTCCACCATGCTGTAGAGGTCCTCTTGTGTTTCTGCCTACTCGAGGGAGGGCCTGGTGTCCCAGTTGGGGTGACTACCGCTGTGGTGAGACACCGTGACCAAAGCAACTGGGGGAGGAAAGGGTTTACTCAGCTCATCACTGTCCCTCATTGTAGCAAGTCACACCAGGAACTCAAGCAGGGCAGGAAGCTGGAGGCAGGAGCTGATGCAGAGACCATGGAGGGGGCTGCTGACTGGCGTGCTCCCCATGGCTTGCTCTGACTGCTTTCTTATAGAACCCAGGACCACCAGCCCAGGGGTCACACCACCCACAATGGGCTGGGCCCTCCCCCATTGATCACTAATTAAAAAAGCACCCAAGGGGCTTGCCTACGGGAGCTATTTTCTCAGTTGAGGTTCCCTTCTCTCAGATGTCTCTAACTTGTGCTGAGTTCATCTAAACACAAAAACACATTGCTTTTTACAGGGTACCGAGGGACCAAATCAGGTCCTTACACAGCCACACTTCACCCACCCAGCAATCTCCCCAAACCTCCTGCTTACTTTGTCATATTGCCAACTACCTGTTCAAGTTTGTTTTTTCTTGCTGAGATAAACATCATGTCCAAAGTGAGCTATGGGGAGAAAGGCTTTATTTGACTTTACAATTCCAGGAACAGTCCATTACTGAGAGAAGTCAGGACAGGAACTCAAGCAGGAGCAGAGACAGAACTGTGGAGGAGTGTCACTTACTGGCTTGCTCTCAGGATCTCTGTCAGTGACCTTTCTTACTAAGTCTTGGGATGTGTCACCCACCGTGAGCTGGGACCTTCTACATCAATTAAGAACCAAGAAAATGTCTCAGAGATATGCCCACAAGCCGATCTGATGGGGCACATTTTCAATTGAGGGATCCTCTTCCCACATGTGTCAAGTTCACAGCCAAGCCACCACACCAACCAGTTCTCCACGGGACCTGGGAGCCCCTGACAGACTCACAGAAGGGCCACATACAAAGTCAAAATTTAAGAAGTCAGAGCTGAGTCCCCATCTTCAAAGAGTGGCACTCAGTTACTTTTTGAATCCACCCTTCCAGGGGCCTGGGTGGGAAGGCCACAGGAGAAGGTGGCCCCCAAATGAACTGGAACCTGGGATTGGACCAACACCTTGGCATAACAGGCACGGGGTCCCTGCCACTATTTAGCCAGTAGTGAAATGTCTTCTGATCAGGCATTCAACGGCCAGCTAGGGCACACTCACCCTGACAACAGAAGCTTGCCCGGCCTTCTTGCTGGCACACTTCCCCAAGAACAGCAATGCAGATGCTCGTGGGCACTGCCCTTGGGTATGAAGGACAGAAAGAGAAACTCTCTTGAGCATCAATTTTGACAGGAAAAAGGTAAAACAATAGAAAGGACTAAGGCTGCGGGAGGGGTCTGCTAGATTCCGAGGAAGGACAGAGGGAATGGGAGAGGAGAGGTAAGGTGGACTTTTAAAATGCCTTCTCTATTTTAAAATAAAAAGGAGGGGGTTCTGGAGAGATGACTCAGCTGTTACGAGCACTGGGTGCTCTTCCAGAGGACCCAAGTTCAATTCCCAGCACCCATTTGGCAGCTCACAACTGTCTGTAATTCCTGTTACAGGAGATCCCACACCCTCGCACAGACATACATGCAGGCAAAACATCAACACACATAAAATATAAATAAATTATTTTTAAATGCCTTCCCATGCAGATCACCTGGTGACTGCTTTCTTGGCACCCTCCTGCCTCAGTTTCCCCCACTGTGCAATGGACATTAGAGCTAAGAGCTGAAGGGTATAGGGAACAGTGGATATGAGACACCCAACAGTTAGGAAATCAAAAACAGTCTTTCCCTTGCTGCTGGCAAGGGTGGTTTTCTAGAAGGTCAAAATAAAACCCACGGAAGAGGGGAGGGGAAGAAAGCAAGGAGTGTTTTGTTTGGCAAGGTGGCTGCAGCCGTTGCCTCGGTAGCTGAGAACATCGCCTCTGGTCACGCTCGCCTCTGCCCCAATCCTATTACTCCGTGTGGTTGGGCTCCAAAAATAGCCCCTGTCAGCCCCGTCATTGCAGTTCAGTGTTTTCAGCACGGCCACTCCACTCAGTGGACGCAGTCACCATTTAACCCTTGCTCTGACAGCAGGCTGTAATACCTGGGCTGAGGATCCGGGGCTAGAGATGTACCTCAGTAGATGGAGGGCTTGCTTAGCAAGCACGAAGCCCTCGCTGTGATGCCAGACACTGCACAAAGCAGACATGGAGGCTTACACCTGTAATGCCAGCACCGGGGAGGTGACAGCAGGAGGATCAGAAGTTCAGGGTCATCCTTGGCTACATAGAGAGTTCAAAGCCAGCCTGGGCTACACGACTGCCTGGAGAGAGGGGGGGGGGAGAGAGAGAGAGAGAGAGAGAGAGAGAGAGAGAGAGAGAGAGAGAGAGAGAGAGAGAGAGAGAGAGAGCCTGCCTTTAAAAGTTAAAGGCTTGGTGGGACTTTGCAGAGGACGATAGCCAGACACCTGGAGCTGAGGTGCCCTATACAAGGTCATCAGATAGTGTGTGGCTAAGCTCACATTCAGAGTCAGCTGGACTTTGTTTCTATAAGTGTGACCTTTTTGATCCACCTCTAATGGTACCTCTTTGGCCTCCCCCACCCCATCCCATCACCTAATTAACACTGACATACAAGCACAGGAATCTCAACTCTGGATATCCCCACCAGCACGCAAGATATTTATTACAGAATTCTGTCCCTGACAAGCTGGCCTAGTCCTACCTAGAATGCTCAAAGCCTTGGGTTTCATCCTGTCCACTGCACAAACCAGGTGCGGTGGCACATACCTGTAAACTCAAAACTCAGGAAATAGAGTTTCTTAGTTACAATTTCTATTGCTATGAAGAGACACCGTGACCATGACAATTCTTATAAAGGAAAATATTTAATTGAAGCTGGCTTACAGTTTCAGAGATGTAGTTCATTATCATCTTGGTGAGAAACATGGTTACATGCAGGCAGTCATGGTGCTGGAGAAGAAGCTTAGAGTTCTACATCTTGATCCACAGGCAAAAGGAAGTGAACTGTCTTCCACACTGGGTGTGGCTTGAGCATAAGAGACCTCAAAGCCCACCCCTATAGTGGCACATTTCCTCCAACAAAGCCACACCTCCTAATAGTTCCATTTTCTTTCAAACCACCACATGGAGGCTGGAGGTATCAGAGTTCAAAGTCATTTTCACATTGTAAAGAGTTTGAGACCAGACTGAGATTCATGAGAACCTATCTAAAGATAGACAGACAAATAGATAGGAAATAAAGGAAAGGAAAAAGAAGATATGTCCTTTGTGCTGTACCAGGTTGTCTCTTAAAAGAAAAGAGATGGCTCAGTGAGTAAGAACACTTTCCAAGCACGAGAGGCTGAGTTAGAATCGTCAGCTCCTGGTGCCAGGCAGTGGTGACTCATATCTTTAACACCAGAATTTGGAGGCAAAAGGCAAGTGGTTCTCTATGAGTTTGAGGCTGGCCTGGTCTACAGAGAGAGAGTTCCAGGATAGCTGGGGTTGTTACACAAAGAAACCCTGTCTTGAAAAGAAAACAAACAAACCAAAACCAAAAACAAAGCAAACAAACAAAAAACCCCAAAACCCTAGCATGGCTGACCTGTCCGTAACTCCAAAATGGGGGGATAGAGACAGTCAGGTCCCATGAGCCTACTGGGTGGCCCAAACCAATGTGCTTCTGATCCACTGAGAGAGTCTACCTAAAGGTAATAAGGCAGAGTGACAGAGGAAGTCCTTCAATGATCTCTACATGTGTGTACCAGTATGCACTCACACGTGTGGCCCCAAAACAACACAAACCCCCAAAACCAACAGCAAACCAAATACCAGATGGCTAGGCCACATAGCCCTGGTGAGGCTCAGATCCCATCGGTGACTGGACACACCCAAGTTGTTGAGGCTTGACTGAGGTGATGGTGGAGGTTATCAAGTTAACTCAGAACACAGCTGGCTGGCTGCCTGTTGGGGTCCAGGGTTTCCCTTCACTGACTGCTGATTGCTGATTGTCCCCATGTTTCATCTTTAGCTTTTAAGAGAAAACCTGAGAAAGAGGAGGAGTCCAGGTCCTGGAGATGCTCAGCTGGGAGTCCCAGGACGGCAACCCATGGCAGACGTGTGCCAGGACCCAGTGCTCTTGCCATCTTCTCTGCTCCTTGTCTTTTTGTTAGCAGGGTCTCCTCCGGGTGTGATAAATGACAGGGCTTACTTGCCACCTTCGAAGGGGGTGGTGGCAGAAAAAATTCTAGCCCTGATTTCCTGTGGCTGTAGCACACCATTGGAGGACCCACCTCAAAGGACCTACCCACATGTGATCTCAGACCCGCCACTTCCCAACCAATGAAAGTGAGCTCCACCCCCAGTCACATGTCCTGGGGGAGGAGGGATATATGGCTGCTAAGAGGGTGGGTAGAGTGATGTCTCCGGCTTGCCAGGGAGAAAAGAGTTGGCAGAAGGCCCGTGGAGCATGAAGGAACAAGAGTAGCCATTAGACCTTATGGGAAAGAAAGGAGCCGAAACATTCTGCCTTCTGCCAGGGCCTACTCACCCTACCAGCAGGACTTAACTTGGTGCAGAGGCATACACCCAACAGAGAAGGGGACAATGTCTGCATAGACCCACTGTAGGTAGAAAACATCTTTAAGTCAACAAGGGCTCGCTACTTCTGACCTACTCAACACACGGCTCAGTCCAGCCTTCCCGGGCTGTGCCCAGGACACTCCATTACGGTTCATCTGGCAAAGCCATCTAACTTGAAGCCTATTTGTATAACACAGTATTGGATTAGTCTTGGAATGTACTGGGTACTCAAAAACAGAAGGGTTGTTCTGTACTCCAAGCATGGATAAAGGTGAAAATTCAAAAATCCAAGTAGGAGTGGGAAGCTGGTTCAGTTGTTAAAGTATTTGCCATATAAACCTTTAATCCCAGCCTACAGAGTGAGTTTCAGCACAGTTAAGGCTATATAGAGAGAAAGCCTGTCTTGGGAAAACAAACAAACACACAAAGTCAGCATGATGTCCCACACTTGTGATCTCAGTGCAGGAGGACTTGTGGCTCACTGGCCAGCCCAGACCAACAAGAGAGACCCTGCATCCAACACCAAGATGGATGGCACCTGAGGGTGACCTCTAGCCTCCATGTGCATGCACACATGGGAGCACACACACACAAATCAAGTTGTTAAGATAGGGCTGGTGCGACGCTCAGTGGTAGAGCATTTTGCTGAACAAGCCTGAGGACCTGGGTTTGGATTCCCGGCACCAACAAAAAGCCAAGCTTGTCAGTGAGCGTCTGTAGCCCCAGAGCTGGGGCAGGGGTGGAAACAGGTGAATCCCAGGGGCTTTCAGGACACCCGATCTAGCCTAAACAGTGAGCCCCTTGTTCAGTGAGAGACTGCCCCAAAAAAGAAGGTGGAGACGGAGCACGGAAGATATCATCCACCTTCACATGTAAGATGACAATATACGAGCACACTTATGCACACAAGCACACACACAACTTTTAAGGGAGATTCAAGGTGAATGAGGTTATATGTTCACAGGAGTGTGGAGGGAGCTCTGAGAAACAGTGTCTGGGTGACCCAACCAGACTACATTTCTTCTCAGGCTGCCCTCTTCCCAGGAATGCCTGGAAACTGCAGGCTGTCTCCCTGATCCCACATTCTTTTGCCCTCTCCCAAATACAAGGGCAAAATTCAAGACCTCAAAGGCAGTCCAGTGGCACGCATCTAAACAGCCAATATTGACCCTGCCAAGAGATCAGCAGAGTACAAAGTGCAAATGCTATACCCAAACCTGCCAAGTTATAGGCGGTTGCCCTCAAAGATGGACCTGACGTCAAGGACAACCTGACCCTTCCAATGATTCCTCACGCAGTCAGAGCAGCACTCTGTGGGCAGGTGCCAACAGCCACTGAAGGAACAGAGGCCAGGAAGGGCTAGAAGGGGAGCCCCACCCTGCCTCTGTTGGCCAACTAGGAAAGCTGCTGACCCAAAGCAGCAGGAGAAGGAAGCTACTGCGCTGGCCCTCAATCCACAGCCATGTGGCATTGGCCTTGAGGGGGCAGGTTGGGAGCCCCAAGCATAACAATGTGGGCCTGTCGAGGGCCAGATTCTGTTGGGACCATGGAGTTGGCAGGAGCCCAAGGCCTAGTCCTCAAGCTCCTGATCTGGCTTCCCTCAGTGACATAGCAGAGGTCGACTAAGCAGCACATAGTTGGTCCCTGACCCACCACCATATCTGAGCCAGGACAGGGCTCTGGGGGCTCAGATGGAGGGTGACTTGCCCTTCCCAAGGCACGCCGCCATCGCAGAAGGCCAACAGCTACTGGGTGGGCAAAGGAGCAGAAGACAGAAGGTGTCACAAGATTATCTCTTTCTTGGGAAACGGTGTCCCAGCAGTCACTGTGGCCCCATGTGACCGAAAGAACAGAAGGCAAACTCTCACACTCGGAAAAGAAGTTTCCCGTAAAACTACTTTCTGGAAGCTGAGGTTATGGCTCAGTTGGTAGAGTGCTTGCCTTGCATGCTGGAAGCCATGAGTTTGAGCCCCAGCACCACATAAAACTGGGCATGGAGGCATGCCCGGCTAGCACCGTGGAGTTGAGAAAGATGGTCAGAAATTCCAGGTCATCCTCAGCTCCATATTAACTTAAAGACCGACCTGGGTTCCGCCCCCTCAAAACAACGCAAAACTCTACTCCCTGCTTCTCAAAGTCCCGGGTTTATTGAGACTACAGGTAGGGGCACACAGGTAATATACAGATCTTTCCCTTCCTGGAGTGTTAGTAACTCCGTTTTTTCAGAAGAGGAACAGTGAGCACCAAGAGTTGACTTGCCCAAGGTGACAGAGGCAGACAAATTCTGGGATAAGGGATGGTGGCACCCATTCTGGGGAAAGGACAACCCAACGGGGGACAGCCTCAGGCTAGTCATCTAATCTAGACCTTTCTGCCTGGTCCCCATGAGTCCATCCTCCAAGGGTCACCAGAGTGGACACGGAGCTGGGCAGGGAGCCTCCCAGGGGTTCCACACCTGTGAGCGCTTGGGACCGGGAACTCATGATGCCCGCAGCAAAGCTGCTTCTGTTAGGCTCTCGTTTCCGCCTCCTCCGGGCTGTGCTGAGCGGCTGCTGCTGTCTGCCTGCGTGTGAACAGGGCTTGTTTTCCCTTCACGCCCTCGGGCTCCGTTTTTGTGAAGCACTTCCTTCTGTTGGCGCTTTGGGAATATTCATTCCTGGCTCACACAGCCACGTTGGTTGACAGTTGGGCTGGGAAACGTACCCGCGGCTTAATTAGGGCATCAGCAGATCTGCCAAACTCCACCCACCCTTCGCATGGAGGCCTCATCCTAAGGACCCCAGGTGGGAGAAGGAACCTTCCCTCCTCTGCCTGAGCACCAGCAGGTTTCCCCTGCTGGCTCAAGGACCTTGGTGTCCCAGCCTGCCCTCCCATTCTCTTCCCTCCATGTAAACCTGTCCTGAAGCTTAGAAACTTCCAAATAGGTTGTCTTTTAGAACTGTTTTTCTTATTGTGTGTATGTAGTGTATCCAAGCTTGCACGGTCCTGTGTGTGCAACTGGGTACATGTACACATGTGTGTATATGCATGCACAGGAGACTTGAGGTCAAGGTGAGAGCTGTCTTCCTCAGGTGCTCTCTGCCTTATTTTTGAGACAGGGTCTTCACAGAATCTCAATGAGTGAGCTATATTGACTGGCCAAAGAACTCAAGAGATCTCTATCTAAGCCTCCCCAAACACACCCAGTGCTTACAGACGGACACTGCCACGCCCAGCTTTTCATGTAGATGCTGAGCACCCCGTCTCTGATACTCACGTCAGCAAGGACTTTACCCACCTGGCCCAGCTTGTTTGTTTGTGTTCTTCCCCAGTCTGGAATGCCTACCATTTTCACAGCTATGGTAAGAAATCTCCTGCCCCTTCCCAAGTCTCCCAATTCCTTCTACCACCACCCCCTGTTAGATTCAAACTAGAGGCTAATCAGGCCACAGAACGGTGGGCAGGCCGGCTGCAGGCTCTTTGTTGTAAGCCTGCCTCCTGAGACCTTTAAGAAGGGACCCCCATTCTGGGCCTAAGCTCTCAACAGAGCTCCTGTTGTGCTACTACATGTCTGTCTGTCTGTCTATGGCATTAATAACTCTTCTAGCAAAATTTTTGCTCAAAAGAACCATTTTCCTCAGTGTCCCCCCCCAATGAGCCCCATCAGGGACCAACCACCCCCAAACCTAATAATGTTCAGTTCTTGAGACTACAGTACTGCTGCCGTGCCCTGGGCGGATGGACCACCATAGATGATCTAGGAACAGAAGCACATGTGAGTTACAGCATTTTGGAGCAACTTCATCGACATACTAGCAGGAGGGTCCATTTTCCAGTTGCTGGCAAGCTGAGCATGGATAGGATCTATCACCCTGGCTGGGGCAGTACTAGTGGAGACCTTACACCTCCAAACCTTAGCAGAGTATTGCCAAAGAAAACTGATGTGGGCTGAAATTAAATGTCAGGTACAAAATAAATATTGAAAATTCAACTATATGTGATATTAAAATCCCACTATATATATAAAAAACTAGAAAAAATATTTGTAACACGCGTATGGTAAAGGGTGAGTTTCCTTAAATGGTAGCACTCCTACGGGGAAGGCAAACTGACAGCCCGAGGGGAAAGTGAGCAAATAGCACCAAGAACCCCCATGACTGCTGAAGAAGAGATATACAAACGCACTCGTGACAGAAAGGATGAAGAAACGGCAGTGTGGCTTGAACCAGATGTGCAGCGAAGGGGAGGATAGACCAGGGTCCTGGTGGGATGCTGGGTAACCGATGCTCAAGAAAGGAGAGGCGGGCCTGGGGAGGCGGCTCAGTCTGGAAAGCGCTCCTCACACAAGCATGAGACCTGAGTGTGATCCCTACAGGCACACACCTGTAATCCCAGAGCTCAGGAGACAGAAAGAAAAACCTCTTGGAGCTCACTGGCCAGCAAGACTAGCCAAATCACCAAGGCAAGTTCCGTGTTCACTGAGGGACCCTGGCTCAAAGAATTTGATGGAAAAATGATTTCAGAAGACACCTGACATTGACTTGTGGCCTCTCTATCCACACATAAACACACAGATGGACACACACACACATCAGCAATTTGCAAGGGTAAGAGCGTAATGTAAGACTTCTACCGGACACGGGACAAATCCTATTTGCATCTTTTATTTCCTAGCTGTGGGTTGTTAGTCACTTTTACTCTCTGAGCCTCGGTGTTGCCTCCTGTAAACTGGGCACATGGTGTGTTTCTTTGGTAAATTAAGGTGTGGTCAGGGAAGAGAGAGCCAGAAGCTTCAAGGACAACACTGGGATAGCAGGAAGATGGAGGGGACACTGTGTGCCAAGTACTTCAGGAAGGGAACCCAAGCTGGGGGAAGGTGTCCTGGAGCTAGAAATGGTTCGGCTGAGTGTGAAAAAGTGCAGGGACGGATGGAAGGAAGTGAAGGTGGGGCCCGAGGGACCACATTTTCAAGGGCATTTGGCATGTCAAGCAAAGGAGACCTGCAGGGTAGACGGGACATAGGTGGAACACGGGTCTGCATGGATCTAAGGATGGAGGTGGCTGGGCAAGTGGGTTCAGCCCTTTGGAGCCTAATGGTTCCTGGAAGATCTCAGCTAATTATCATAAATGGCCATTGGTGCTTTAAGGGATCTAGTCTAGCAAAAGTTAAGTCCAACCTGCACAGCTCAGTACATGCATGGCGAGAGTGAGTCAAAACCTTCTCTGCAGTCAGATGGTCTTGGTGGCTTTTAACACAGAGCTACAAAGCAAGGCTGAAAGCTAAAGGAATAGTCCAGCATGTCACAGTAAAGACAGAAGCAGAAACTCTGGTCAGGGGCAGGTCCAGAGCCACAGCCAAGAAGTAAGGCTAGCAAGAAGACAGGGTAAAAATCTGTGAATGACCTAAAACCTGTGCTCAGGCCTGAGGAGACTGCTCAGTCAACTGCTTGTTGGGTAAGCATGGGCGTCTAAGCTGGGCATGGTGGTATGCACTCTGCATAATACCAGGGCTGGAGAACAGAAACGGTACTATCCCTAGGGCTTGCTAGCCTGCTGAGCTCCAGACTCAGTGAGAGAAATTATCATAATGATGATGATGATGATAGTAATAATAATAATAATAGTAGTGATAGCAATAATAGTGTGGAGACGATTGAAGATAGTACCTAACACTTACCTCTGATCCCCACAAGAACACAAACATACAGACACACGAAAGTAACATAATGGAATGTGTGTTTGTGAAAGGTGCCTGACATACAAATGACACTCAATTAAAATCTCTACACACACACACACACACACACACACACACACACACACACACACACACAGGGGAGAAAATGCCTTGCTGAGACTGAACTACATTGGGTTACATTTCTTGGTACCTTTGATTACCCACGAGGGAGAAATCTTGAATGGATAAAGGAAAAGATTAATAGGGTCTCAGAAGTCACAAGTTCCAGGCTCCTAACAAGAGGAAGAGAGTAGGGCTGACAGGAAAACCAGGCAGTACTGAGGACTTTTAATACAGACAGTCTCAGATTGCTGGCTAGCATCCTTCCCAAATCTGGGATTCCAGACGTAGTTCCATATACACAGTGAGGGTGGAACTAGAGGGAGTAATTGATTGGCTGATAGCCAGCCAATAGGTGACTCCCTCCAAATTCGTTCCTCCTGGTCCAGGCTAGGATCATGGAAGGCAGGAGGTGTTCCAAGAGGAAAGAGGGCTTAGCAAGCAAATGAACTGACGTTCACAGACACTGGAATTGTCTCGAATGATTTCTGACTTGGCACCAGCAGCTGGTGACCCTGAAATGACAGCAGTAGGTGCCATTTCCAAAAGAACCATAGGAATGTACAACATTTGCTTTTCTAGCCTCCGTTTCCCGAACGACAAAGTGGAAGTCATAATGAGCTAGTTAAGACTGTTACAAGGAAAAGAATAAAATAACAACTTCATTCCGTGAAGAGATGGGGTGTGTGTCTCTGTGTGTTCATATGTGTATGTCTGTAAGTATGCATGTGGAGACAGATGCCGGAGGTCGCCCTCAAGATACCATTCACCTTGTTTTGTTTTTGTTGTTTTTGTTTTTTGAGACAGAGTCTTGAATTGGCCTGGAAGCACTAAGCTAGGCTCGATGGCCCGCAAGCCCCAGGGACCCACCTGGCTTCCCCTCCTTAGATTTGAGGTTGCAAGTGCATGCCACTGTGTCCAGCTTTCTTACATGGCTCTGGTGACTGAACTCAAGGCCTCATGCATGCATGGAAAACACTTTACTGAGTTATCTCCTCAGACTCTAGGGGTGAGTTGCTTTGCTTCACACCCCAAAGGAGCAGTGTTCTTGGTTTTTTCTTTTGTTGAACCTTGGGCCACTCCCATAGCTGAAGTAGGCACTGCTCCTCCCCAGGCTACAAGGGCAGATGCATGAAGGTTCCACACAAAGCACACGGACCGCACTGTCTTAGCTGCAGTGGTAACTCTACCCCCAGAAGAAAGTGAGCTAACCCCAAGTCTCCCCACCTGCGAAATGAGTGTGACGGTGAGAGTCACTTCCTTTCCCTTCCCTTCTCTGGGCATCTATGTTTCTCAGTCCTCACCAATGTCACTCTCCTTCAAAGTCCTCTGAAGCTCCTGGCATTTGCCCATCCACTCCAACACCAGACGCGGGTGTTTGCTGTGTTCCTTTTTAGTCACTCTAAGCCTGTACCCTTTCATGACTGAATTGTAAACCTCAGCAGTTGTCCATAGCATCATGTGAAAACCACAGCTGCTCTATGGAGCCCCAGAGGAGGCACTGGGCTGAGAGTCTGAGGGCTGGAGGTGTCGCTTAGTTAGTAGAGTTGCTGGCCTGGCATGCACAAGGCTCTGGGTTCAATCCCCAGCACAGCATAAACTGGGTGTCCTGGTGTCCACCCGGAATCAGCACTTGGGAAGTGGAGGCAAAAGGAGAAGGGGTTGAAGGTCATCCTGGACTATCTAGCAACTTCAAGGTCAGCCTTGTCTAGTCCGATCTGTATTCAGAGAGAAAGAAGGCCGGGCTAAGGGAAGGAGGAAGGAAGGAGAGAGGGAAGGCCTGGGAGGAGAGAGCCCTGAGCTCTCAGCATGGACATTTTCCTTCCTGTCTCTAACCTGTCCCTTCAGCCTTGTGACTTCACTGTCCCCATAGCCTATGTCCTGCTCTTTGCAAGCTGGGGACAAAGTACTCCTTCAGCAGGCTACCATGCTCGCCTCTCCTGAACCACTTCCCGTGGGTCTCCAGGATCCTGGGACCCAAGTGAGGGGGAGGGCTGCTGCTCTGAGCTCGCACCCAACTCTGCAGGCCGGGGTGTCATCTCCCGCAACAGCTGACAGTGGCGCCTGCAGCGCTCTGGTGTCACTTTTAACACAGCACATTAACACCACCGGCTGACTGTCTGCACAAGGAGGCCCCAGCAGAGCCGCGTGCAGCCGCACCCCACATGTGCAGTTGTTAACCCGGCAGTTGTTCAGCGGGCTCCTTTGGCCTCACCTCCAGAGGTGTTACTTCTGGAGTGAATGACACCCCAGGCCTGCCCGAGCTCCCCCATAAGAAGGAGGGACGGGGACATGCCTGTCCATGCTGGCTGGCCAGGAGGGGAAGGATGGGGAGATATTTTTGAGCATTGACATGCAAAGACCAGAAGCCTGGATCTCCGCCACCTACACACAGTTCCCTAAATTAGAAGAGGAAGGAGGGAACAGGGGAGAGAGAAAGAGTGTCACCAGCCACTTGAAATCTTTCTTCAGTTTGTGTTGTGCTGACGACCACATGTGTTCAAAGAGGATTCATGATGTAACGAAGACAAAAGCAGCCTGCAAAGGAGCCCAGTGCGGGCCATGTGGCTCCGGGTGCACAAACACAATACAAAGTGCCCCTCTGTCCTGGGTCCCCTTAGCCATGTGGCCAGGCACTTTGGAGGGCAGTTCCATTCCCCAGCTCAGGATGACCGCACAACTCTCTCTCTTCGATCATCAATGTGAGTTGGAATAACCTGTGCTGCTTTCTGGTACCCATGCCTCCTCACTAGTGTCTCCCTGTTAGCCCATCCCTCCCCAGCCTTGTCCACCGGGGAAAACTGAGTTCCTAGTGACGGCTGGCAGCTCTATAGGGTCACCACCAAGGGACAGTGGCCCGAGAGCCACCCAACTCCTGTATCTAGGAATAAGCAGAAAGGAGGCCACTGAGATCCACCATCACCATCACCACAGGAATACACACTCTCTCTCTCTCCTCTCTCTCTCTCTCTCTCTCTCTCTCTCTCTCTCTCTCTCTCTCTCTCTCTCTCTCTCTCTCTCTCTCTCTCTCTCTCTCCATAGGAAATAAAATGGGAAAAACTCCTGTCTGTCTGATGGGCATGTGAAATTTCCCCCATAGGCTCGTGTGTCTGAACATAGAATTCCCAGCTGGTAGTGCTGTTTAAGGTAGTCGTAACTTCCTGAGCTTGTCCAACATGCAGCCTGCAGGCCACATGCAACCAAGGATAACTATGAATGCAGGCCAATACTAATGAGAAGCTTATGTAACATATTATGAGATGTGTGTGTGAGTGTGCGCACACGCGTACATGCAGGGGGCCAGCTCTCTTGAAGCTGGAGTTATAGGCGTTTGTAAGTTGTCTGAAGTGGGTGCTGAGATTTGAACTTTGGAACTCATGGAACTCCAGCAAGTGCTCTTAATTGCTGAACCATCTCTCCAGACTCATGAGACTTTTTTTTCCTGTAAATCAGTTACAGATCCCCATTGTGAACTTTGTAGATGATAATGTTGCGTGTCAATGTCAAAGGTTGGACATACCAGGCTGGGAGATGGCTCAGCGGTTAAGAATGGTTGCCATTCTTGCACAGGACCCTGGTTGAGCTCCCAGAGCACACATGGAGGCTCACAACTGCCTGCAGTTCCAGTTCCAGGGAATTCAATGCCCTCTTCTGGCCTCCCTGGGCAGCAAGGATTCACGTGGTGCACAGACATATATGCAGGCAAAACACCCACTCACATAAAATGAAAATAAAAGACATTTTAAAGGAGGGTTGGACACACCTGCTCTGCAGTGCTCGCTGGAGGAATGGGTCACTGTGGCAGCTGTATCTGTCACAGCTCTCTCTTCCTGTCAGTGCAATGCAACAAGCAGCTTCATCCTCTCACCATGGTCTCGTCACCTTACCTCCCCTCCCCCATCATAATAAACCGTTTCTCCTCTGAACTGAGCCTCCTGAAGACTGCTTCTTGACAGGTACTTGCGTACAGGGATGAGAAAAAGTAACAAATGTGCTGGCACATGTTTCTAGATTTTCCCATGTTTCTCAGTGTAGTCCATGAGTTTAGAATTTCCTCAGTTGACTGCTTTTTGAGTAATAAATGCAACCCAGAGCAGTAATCTCTCAGGATCATGCCATCAATGCGCACAGTGCCTTGGAAGCATTGTCTCCCTTTGCCGATGAAAAATCAGAGTTCTGGAAAAATGAGGTGCTGCATCCTGGATACTCTGCACCTCTACCTCATTTGTCTGCTCAGCAGTGCAAAATACTTCATGTTTAAAGGGCAAGGCTCAGAGAACTTGTCCACAGTTATTCCCTTAGGAATTGAGCTGGACGGAATGAAAACAGCAACCGTTGAGAGCCAAGCTCAGCAGTGTGTATGTGCAACCCCAGTACTCCTACAGAGAGATGGATGAGGGCAGCTGGGAGAACCCCAGAAGCTTGCCCGCCAGAGAGCTCAGCAGTGTGTATGTGCAACCCCAGTACTCCTACAGAGAGATGGATGAGGGCAGCTGGGAGAACCCCAGAAGCTTGCCCGCCAGAGAGCTCAGCAGTGTGTATGTGCAACCCCAGTACTCCTACAGAGAGATGGATGAGGGCAGCTGGGAGAACCCCAGAAGCTTGCAGGCCAGAGAGCCTGGTAGATAATGTGGAAAAACAGAAAGCAAGGTAGAAAGCAAGGGCTCACACCCAAGGTTGTCCTCTGACCTCTACATGAGTGCCAAAACACGCATGCACATGCACAAGCACGTGCACACACACCAAAAGAAACAGAAAGAACAAAAATAAAACCAGGAAGATGACACCAACAGGCATCCTTTTAGTGTACAATCCTGAGTGTTTATGTCATCTTTTGAGTTGCCCTATGAAGAAGATACTGGAATTACCCCTGCTTCTCAGTTGAACTAATGGAGACTCTGAGAGACTGAGCAACTGGCCTTGGGCCATACGACTAGCAATTTACAGAGCTGAGAGACTGTACCCTTGATCTTCAAAATTCTGGTCAGCTCATTTCCTGAGCAGCAGGAGAGGTTCAAAAGCTGAGTTAGGTCATAAATGCATGGGCATTTTTAAATTAAATTTCCATTTTGATCAATAGTTTGTTATGAGATTGTAAAAGTCAAATCGTTGCATGAAACCGATAATGAAAAGCAGCAGACCCACCTCTCCTTGGAGGAGATGACTTCAAGTCCTCTCTTCGTTCCCTCTGACATTTACTTTCATATTTCTAAATACCATCCTTTTCTGATTTCACATACTATTTGTTGGCCTCCTCTTATGGAAGACTGCTAGTTCCACAGCAGCCACCACACAGAGGCACACACTTCCCCTCCCAATGTAATCCCATCACAGTTGCTAACTCAGAGACCCCTTCTACCTGATCCATGTACATGTTGTTAACAGCTAAACAAAGACTCTGGGTTTCCTTTCCTAGTGACCAAAGCAACTTAAGGGAGGAAGGTTTGTCTTGACTCACAATTCAAGGGTATCACCACCACAGTGAGGGAGTCACCTTCAGTCAGGAAGCAAAGAAATGAATGCTTGGTGCTCAACTCCCTTTCTCCAGGTCTAAGAGTCCAGGATCCCAGCCCAGGGAATGGTGTCACCCACATTTAGGGCAGATCTTCCCACCTCAATTAGCCTAATCAAGAAAATCCCTCAGAAGTTAATGTAGATAACATTTCACAGACAGGCACAGAGGCTTATGTCCTGGGCAATTACAGATCCTGTCAAGTTGATAACATAAGCATTAACCATTGTATCAGGTGTTGCAGGTGTGGTTGCTGAACTATGCAGCTTTTTGTTTTCCCTGGAGTTGGTAATTGCCTCTGTTTTTCATTTACATTTTAAAGCCACATTACTAATTCTTCCCACAAACATGTATACAGTTTTAAAATTTCTAGTAATGCAATCAGATTCTTTTGGTAACCGATCACTTCTGTTTTGGTTTTTCTTAACACCCTTTGTCCTCTTGCCGTGACCTGAACCAGACACCCTCCTAGATGTCTGCATGGTAGATATTCTGAAATTTCCCTCCACCATTTTCCCAGGAAACCCCTTAACCTCTCTTCCACACTTCTTCTTTGGTGCTTGGATCCGAAGCCCCCCTCCTGCTTGGTCTACTGCCTTCTTTTAGTTATAATATACATGCCAGTAGCATCCTTGAAACTGCATATGGGAGTTCAGTTTTTGGATCCTTGATTGACAGTTTGGCTGGCTGTATAAATCTCGTTTGGAAATCATCTCCACTCCACATTCTGAAGGCAGTCCTTATTGGCATGTGGCATTCTGGGTTGATGAGAAGTAGCCCAGTGCCATCCCAAGTCTTGATCCTCTGTTGCATGACTTTTCGGTTTCTCAAGGCTTCTGGGATCTTCTCTTTATCTCTTATAAGCTAAAAAAAAAAAAAAAAGGTGTCTTCAAAAGCTCAGAATGTATTCTCAGGAAAAAAGAATTTAATGAGTTAGACTAGACTAGATGGGTGTATCATTCTATAAATAGACATTTATATATTTTTCTTGGAGCCAAGGTCATCACCATCACTATTGTTCTGGGTCTTGTACGATAAAGCTAGACTGAGATATTGTGTTGGAAAAGAGAGAGCAACCTTTCACTGTTTGAGGATTATTTGCTCATTTACCTAAAACCCCACAAGACTCAACAGGGGGAAAAGATTGAAAATGACAAAAGAATTTTATAAGACAACTCTATACAAAATAAGTACTCCTTGGCCTTCAAAGACTTCAGAAGCAAACCAAAGCTAAACTGTAATGGATAAAATGGCCCATTTATAAAAACAACCTGGAGATAAACTTTTTTTCAAAAAATGTAAAGTCAGTGTGAAGAAAGTCTTTTACTTTAAGATTGTCCATTTGCGTGTATGTATACATGTGTATGTGCTTGTTCACGTGTGTGCCTGTGGGAGTGCACAGGTGGGCATGGGAAAGCAGAGGCAAGCATGGGTGCCACCGCTCAGGAACTGACCACCTTGTTTTTTGAGGCAGAGTCTCTTACAAGGCAGGAATTTGCCAATTGAGCTAGGCTGGCTGGCTGCCCAGTCCCAGGGATCCCCCTGCCTCTGCTCCTCAGTTTGGGGATTGCAAACACTCACCACGCTGAGCAATTTTTTTTCTAAATGGAAGCTAGGGGTTGAACTCAGGGCTTCATGCTTGCAAGGGCAGCACTTTACCAGCTGAGCTGTCTTCCCAGCCCCAGAAATAAATTTCTTGAAGATGTGCCAAAATCCATGGGAAGCAATCTTTTACATACTACTGAAGAGCACAAATGTGAGCTTAGATACTCATGGGTAAAATGACATTACAAGAATGCCACTTCTCCCTAAATGAAGCTCCACACTGAACAATAGCCACACAGGTCTCACTGAACTAGAGAGGGCAATACGGAAAAACACACATATCCAGGAGAAGTTTGGAAACAGCAATGCAGGGAGCAGGGAGAACCCTCTCCATTATTTATACAGATTTTAATCCTATTATAAAGCTGAAATAATTGGAACTATAGAGGAAGTATATGAATAGCCATATAATTTAGAAATTACTGGAAGTCATCCAATATATATAGGAAGTTACCATATGATCCAGTTGGCATTTGAAACAGGATTTCTCCACATTTAGTATTGGGACAATTGGCTGCCCATCTGTAAAAGAAATTAATTTAGAACCTCACTTCACATGTTATACCAAAATAAATCGACATGAACCAAAGGTTTAAAGGAAACCAAGAAACCCTTAAGGCAGCAGGAGAAAGCAGAGGCAACGGCAGCCAGCCCTGCATCTATGGCCTTTACCCCCACTTCAGGCTCAGCAGCAGGCACTCGCCATATCCTGTGGACCAGAGATGAAGCGCTGGACAGGTGGAGGGTTGGTTGGTTGGGTCATGTAGTGGATCCCATCACAAGGCCGCCATAATCAGCAGGGCTTAGACCACATCCGTCACATGTAACTTCTCTGGCTCTGCCAGTGTTAAGAAGTTTTTGGTTTTGATCCAATATTTTGAAACTGAGAACTTTCACATAAAAAAAAATCTGGAATTCAGGCCTTCTCTGAAATGTCTAAAAAAAATTTTGGTGACTCTGGGTCCCTATTGCTTCAGGGAGCAACCAAAGGAGCCATTGCCCTTTGGAGCCCTGAGGACTGGCCCACCACCAGGCGGTCCTCTCAGATCTCCAGGCCCTCGGGCAGATGAAGGGGAATGGTGGCCATGAGCCCAGAGTCCTGGGGCAGGGGTGAGGCTGCAGCTTTGGGCCATGGGAAGAGGACAGATTTGTGTTACCCAGGTAAGGAGTTGTGGCAGAGGATGTAGAAGGGAGTGGCTTGGCCTTGAGGGAATTTTGGGCTTGGGGACAGATGGCAGCATGCAGGTGTCTGGTGAGAGGCCTAAGAAAGCTCCTCACTCATGGGCACGCATTTGGGAGTCGCTTGCCTGTGACCCGGGAAGCCAGAGTGGGCCTGCACCTGCTGAAAATCCAGATGCCTCCTCTGGAGCCTTGGCCTCCATCCACCCAAGGCCCTGTCATGCTCCTAGTCATGATGTCATAGACCCTAACCTGGAACTGTGAGTCTCAGTGAATACCTCTGTAAGTTGCAGTGGTCATGGTGTCTCATCACAGCAATAGAAAAGTGACTAATACAGGTCACAGAAAGTGCAAAGGGGGGACTCTCTTTGAAGATGCTGGGGTGGGGGAGCTGAGGAGTCCAAACTAGATCTGGTCTTTGAAGGTGCTGCTCAGGGGCCGAGAAGATGGCTCAGTGGGTAAGAGCACTTGCTATGAAAGCATGGGGATCCGAGTTCAAGTCTTAGCAGAAACAGAAAAAGCCCTGTGTGGAGGCAGGTACCCCTGTAATCCCAGTGCTATGGGTGGGCGAGGTGGACACCAGAAGGTCGCTAGATCCTGCTGGCTGCCAGCCTAGCTCCAGGCCCAGTGAAAAACTGACTGTCTTGGGGGAATAGAACGGAGAGTGATAGACCAGGACGCTAGACATCCTCCTCTGGCTTCCAAGCACAAGAATGGATATGAATACCTTGTACATGGATGCACATACCACACACACACACACACACACACACACACACGCACGCACGCACGCACACATGCATATATGCACACGACTAGCTGCAGCACCTGTGTGGAAAATGACATACGGACAACCAGCAGGAGAGTTGGGGACATCTGTACTAGAGCAAATGGATCATTGAACCCCACAGAACTTGTAAAAATGTGGCTGGTGGGTGGAGGGACATGACTTCCTGCGTCAAGGGGGGGGGGCTACTTGTGAGCTTCCTTGGTGTGTAGTCCAGGGTGGAAGTGAGCATGTGTGAACGCTCACAACAGGCCGGGGTGGAATGAAGGGCCTGTGCTGTGCTGGTGAGGTCAATGGCAACGTCCTGCAGATCATGGCTCTACAGCTGGTGTCACCAGCATTTCTCTCTCCACACCCAGCCACGGCGGTCAGGAAGGCCAACTGCCCAGGTAGCAGTGGCCAAAGACACTCGGCAAAGCCTCTCCCTGGGAAGCACAGACTGCACAGGTTGGCCTCTGAATCCGTTGGCCTCACTGGAAAGAGATCAAAGGGCAACCTGGGAATGTAGCTCAGTGGGTGGAGTGCTTGCCCAACACCACATTAGCCAGGTATGGTGGTACAGGCCTGGAACCCCAGTTCTCGGGAGGGGGGCGGCAGAAGCAGGGGAATCTGAAGTTCAGGATTACCCTCGGCTACGGAGCAAGTTCAAGGCCAGGGTGTGTCTCGGAGTGATTGCCTAGCATGCACAAAGCCCTGGATTCTACTACAGCTTCCTAACCCTGCTGTGGTGCCCTGAACCTATAATCCAGGGAGTGGGAAAGTGAAAGTTGGAGAATAAGTGAAACACAGTTGGAGACCAGCCTGGGCTACATGGAAGTATATCTTTTTAAAAAGAGGTTGATGATGAAAGACAGGCTGTCAGCCCAGTCTACCTGCCCACGTTGGCAGGCCTTGGGCCTGTCCCAAAGTTTGCTGTTGTGGTGGCAGGGTGCAAACATCTTGGACGACCCTGTGGCCCTGAGGGGGCATCTGCCTCCCACTTCCTCCCAGAACTAGAAGGCTTAATTGATCATAGAGCAAGTAGCATTTAGAACAATTAACATGCAAAACAAGGTAAATGGTCTCATTGGAGAGCCCTACACAGGGGCCAGAGGTTGAGGTATTTTCTATGCAGTGAGGTCATGGCCCCTGCCGAGTGTTTTTTATTTTGGGGAGATGAAAATCAGATAGGCACAAAGCCACCCGTGTGACCCCGCTGAGCCCAGAGCCACCTCCCTGAGTGAGGGCAGGTCCTGTGACCTGCCACCAGGCTAAACTGCCTTGGGTCCTTGGGGACCTGCAGCAATGGAGAGTGTGCAGCATCAGGACAGGCGACGAGACCTCTTTCCTGGTCTGTGGCTGGGAGTGATTAGTTCTAGGATCTCTTAAATCTGACAATCAGGAGTCAGTGTCGCTTCTCAGTGAAGTTAACATTCACTCCTGCTTAAAACCTCCCTGGCAGCCCTGACAGCTCCCATTTACAGCTGGAGAAACTAAGGCAGGGAGCTAAGAGGACAGCAACCCTAGCCTTGGCTGCCCTGAGGCTGTGAAAGCCTTGACTTTGCTGGTTAGGAATGGATGTTTGTAGTCTCAGCGGCAATTCTAGTGTTCAGCCTTGTGTGCGACTATGTATGTGTGCATGTTTGCTTGTTCCTGTGTGAGTGGGTGCATGTATATGTGATGAATGTAGGGACCAGAGGTCACCCTCGGCACCTTCTTCGGGAGCCTTCCATCTTTTTGGGGGGGTGGGACCTGGGACCCACCAGTCCAGCTGGGCTGGCTACTCAGGGAGTCCCAGGGATCTCTCTCCACTGAGCAGGAGCTCAATGCATGCCATTATGCACAGCTGTTTTTCTTTTCTAAGTAGATTCTGGGAATTGAACTCAGGTCCTCATGCTCGCAAGGCAAGCAACTCACGGAGCCAACCACCTCCCCGTCCCCACACACAGTTTTCTGAACACACATTTGACTATCTCTTTTCTTGCTTTTCCATCTACCCTTCTTCCTGTCACACCAGCATGATGGCTCTTGTCACCATCTTATTCTGTGAGGATCCAGATGGAGAGGGGCAGGCGGAAGAAGCGTCAGTGAGTCTCTTAGGTCTTTGGCTATCAGAGTCCCTGCATTGGCGCTGCGATTTCACAGAAGCGAGCAATGATTTGCTGCTACAGCTGCTCCGTGGATGCTGCATACCTTACCTTGTGTTGGATGTGCGATGGTACAGCCCTTCTGAGGTGTCCTCTCCACCTACCCTACTCCTGCTCTTTAATAGGTTAGATAACTCCAGGCGCAAGCTCTGTTCTCCTCTCCACCACGACTGCTGTCTGAATCCAATGCCTAGCACAGTTTGCTTTCCAGCTGATGCCCAGGACTTGGTGGCCAATGAAACAAACAAGTATGTACAAGAAAGACTCAAGGGGCTGGAGATGTAGCTCTACTGGTAGAGCCCTTACCTAGCATGATTCTAATCCTCAAAACCATTTAAGCCAGGAATAGTGGAGAGACAGGAGGATAAGTTCAAGGTCATGCTCAGCTCCTCAGCTACAGAGACATTCTCAAGAAAAAAAGGAAGAGAAAACGAGACGAGGGGAGGTGTCTTAGTTGCCTTTCTGTTGCTGGGTAAAGACACCATGATCAATGCAACTGGGGAAGAAAGAGTTTATTTTGGGGCTGGCAGTTAGTTCCACGGGGTTAGCATTCACAGCCATCATGAGGTAAAATGTGGCAGAAGGCAGGCAGACATGGTACTGAGATCTTACATCCTGATTCAAGGCAGAGAGGGAGGGAGGGAGGAAATGAGGGACAGACAGACAGACAGAGACAGAGAGAAACAGAGAACACTAACCGGAAACAGAATGGACTCCATCATCAAGGCCCATACTTCCTAATCAGCAAACAGTTCCACTGACTGGGAATTCAAGCATTTGAATACATGAGCCTATGAGGCCATTCTCATTCAAACTGCCACAGAAGAGACTGTCTCAGAGACAAGGGCATGATGTATGGAGTAAAGTCTTGTCTGACACGGGAAACAGCTTCTTCTTGTGCTATGTGTTCAAAGCTTCCTCCTCTGCACTCTGCCTGTGATGTGGCATGGACTTAGATGATGAGTATCCATGGCATGGACTCAGATGATGAGCATCACTGACATGGGCTTAGATGATGAGCATCCCTGACATGGGCTCAGATGATGAGCATCCCTGGGCCCTATGTTCTCCAGCCTTGAGCTCACTCTGAGATGTTGTATACCACTTTCCTGGCTGTCTGTGTCCTGCCCTCTCCTGTGTCTTACACTGGGCCGGTGGTACCCCTTGCAGAACCACAATACCTTGAACTTGGGGAGCTGAAGGGTCTAAGCATCTTTAGCCCCAAGCCCAGTGGGGGGCATGAAGCTGGGTGCCTGGCCACTGTGTTTACTGCCCTTGGAGTCACTAGTACCAATTGAGAGCAGACAGCAGGATCAGATTGGCCAGCTGTCAGGGCATGGTGCGTCTGCATGCTCTTTGACCCTGCGGATATGGGCTGGTTTTAGAAGGTCACTAGTGAAGGATGAGGAGATGGCTCGGTGCAGCATGAAGTCCTGAATTCAATCCCCAGAACTCTCATAAAATGGTGGGACACACTTTAATCCAGGCCCCGGGGAGATGTAGCCAGGAGGATCCTAGTGGCTCTCTAGCTGACTAGTCAAACTAATCAACAAGCTCCAGGGTTAGTGAGTGACCCTGTCATAGAAGACAAGGTAGCTGGTATCCTGAAAACAACACCTGACATCAGCCTCTGGCCTCCACACCTACACGCACAAACACATGCACACACACACACACACACACACTCCTACATATACACATCCCTACACACACATACATATACTACATCTACACACACATAAACACACACCCTACACACACTCCAATACACACACACAGACACACATATACACATACCCCTACACACACATAAACATACACACACATGCCTACATAGACACGCACCTACACACATTCCTACACACACACACACACACACACACACACACACACACACACGAAATTCACAGCAAATGTACTTCTCTTCAGTGACTGAAGACAGGTAGCTCTCAGGGGCCGGTGTCACCAGTTAACACAGTGACATCAGCCATGTCAGCCCCGCCTACCCAGAGAGCCAGTCTGGGCTCTGCCACTGCCCTTCAAGATTCACACAAAGCAGGCAAAACCCCTTTCCCCTCTCGAGGTCCCACCTCCCTAACCTGCCGTCAGGGCTGAACAGAAGGCCCGTGGTTTTGATGTGGTGCAGAGTGACAGGTACAAGGTCAAGTCTACAAAGTTGAGTCCACTCTCTGCTCCACTGCTGGGGACACAGTCCCCTTGCCTCCACCGTGCACTGCTAACCTGTCCTGAGCCCCAGGGCAAACCTGACTGAAGCTGACGAGGTGGCTTAGCAGGGGACTGTGCTTGTCAGTAAGACTGATGACCTGAGCTGGAGCCCTGGAACCCACATGGGGAAAGAGAACTGACTCCCAAAAGTCGTCTCTGACCTCCACTGACACACCATGGCTCCTGAGTGCCCACAGACACGCATTTAAATAATAAGTGTAAAACAAATTTAAAGTAGATGGGCTGAAACCACAGCTGCCATAGGCCACCAAACCCTCTGTGAAGAGAGTGTGCCCCACCTGACCCCACCCTGCCTGTGTGCCCACTCAGCTCCAAACATGCCAACTCTTCCCTTATCCCCCTATCACCCTGATTTTCATCTAAGACCCCAGGACACGACTGTTCCTCTGACTCCTGGCTCTTCCCGCTCGGTCCATTCCTGTACTACAACACCCTGCTGCGTCCTGGGAGTGCGGTCTCCCTTGCTGTCTGTCTCCCACCAGGACAGCAGGCATCCATTCACCTGGGCCTGCCTGTTGCCCCAGTGCTCAGTTTCTTCTTCCAATATTCAGTTTGGCTGGTGTCGTCCAAATGGACCACATCACCCGGAATCCTAGAAGCTGGGTGTACCGTGGCCCTGTGACAAAGTTAAACTTCTGATTGTGCCCTTTCTCCACTAGCTGCTCTTGTCGAGTAGAGTCAGGTGTGTGAAGTGGGAGCCCCTAGGGGCCAGGCGAACTCCAGAAGCTCAGGCAGCTTGGTGGAGAGTCCCAAGCAGCATGCTGGCTACAGCTGTGACATCAGACAGCCGAGGGCCTGGGGACATAGTGCAGCTGGCAGAGTGCTTGCCCAGCGTGCACAGTGTCCTGGGTTCTGACCCTAGAGTTAACCTAGTATGCTGTGATGGTGTGACTGAGCAGAGCACTCAGGAGGTAGAGGTGGAAAGAGGATCAGGTCATCCTCAGCTACAGAGGGACTTCAAGGCCAGCCTGGGCTACATGAGATTCTGACTCAAAAGGTGACCGGGGAGCACTGGGATGGTTCAGCAGGGAAAGACACTTGCAGTGCAAGCCTAGTAACCTGAGTTCAATCCCTGGAACTCCTATAAAACTGGAAAGACAGAATTGGTTCCACAAAGTTGTCCTTGACTTTCCACACATGCTCACATACACATCACACACACACACACATAACACTCATATCACACACATACCATACACCACACACACACACACATCACACTCATATCACACACATACCATACACATCACACACATACCACACACACATACCATACACATCACACACATACCACATACATCTCACACATACTATACACCACACACCCATACACATGCCATACAAACACACCATACATACATACCACACACACACATATCACACATACACACATAACACATATACCATGCACCACACACCCATACACACACACCATACAAACATACCATATACATACATACCGCACACATCACACTTATACCATACACCACACACCCATACACACACACCACACACATACCATACACCACACACCCATACACACACACACACATGCACATTATACACATACATACCACATAATAATAGTAATAATAAAATTTTGAGAGAACCCAGCTGTGGTCTTGTTTCAGCCTCCCTCACTCAGAAGGCAGCTCAGCACATGGGTGAGTTTTATGGCATTGGATGCATTACCAGACATAAAGCCTGGGTGCTCACAGGAGAACCCAGCCCAGCTAGCTCTCTCTTTGTACCACTATTACTCAAACCTAACAAGCATAGTGATGTGTGTAGTGACACTTGAGTATCTGTTGACTGCAAGAGGAGGCAAACTATCAGCTTTGAGCGCATCTTGGATTCAAAGGGCGTTTATGGGCTGACAGGTGCCCTATAAATATGATTTGTTTGGAGGCTGCTTGGGCCCCTGTGGGAGGCCTCTGTGCCCCAGTTAGCTAAGAGTCAGGTCGGCCTGCTCTTCACCCTGACCCAGCAGCCAGATTCCCAGAGACTTTTCCCTCACAGAAAGCTCTGTGGGCTACAAGAGCCAGGAGCCTCGTGTGTGCCCACAGGGACACATTGCACAAAATGACAATATCAGGTTCTACCGAAGCTTGCTAAAGAGGAGTTCTTCGTCTTCCTTTGTTTCGAAAGTTAGATCCAGGGACTTTGAACACTGGCGATAGATGAAGACAGATAAATCGGGTTTTGACAAAACAGAATGAGTAGTTTTCAAAGGCGGGGGTGGGGGGGTGGGCTTTGATGGTGTTTGATTCCCAAAGACCTGCCATTGAGAACTTGGCTCCCAGTATCAAGTTTTGGAAGGTGATAGACGTGTGTGTGTGTGTGTGTGTGTGTGTGTGTGTGTGTGTGTGTGTGTGTGCAGATGCAAGCGTGCACATGTAGTCGTGTGAGCACACATGTGTGGAAGACAGCCTCTGTTGTTTTTGTTTTTTTTTTTTATAGATGCCGGTCACCTGGCCTGGAATTCATCAGCTTGCTAAGCTGCTGACCCGTGAGCCCCTGCCCCTACCTGTGCTAGGGTTTACAGGCATGGGGCACTATACTTGGCTTTAAAAAAAAAAAAACATGGATTCTAGAAAATTAAACTCCTGTTCTTGTGCTTGCAAGCTAAGCACTGTAGCCAACCAAGCTACAGACCTTTAAGAAGTGGGGTTGGAGCTGGAGAGATGGCTTTGTGGTTACGAGTGCTGGTTCTGAGAGAAGGCGGACCTGAGTTCAAATTCCTAGCATACACATAAAAGACTGAGCATCAGGGGTGGAGAAATGGCCGCAGTTAAGGGTGTTGGTGCTCAGTTCCCAGCCCCCACATCAGGCAGCTCACAAAGACCTGCAACTTCTACCCCAGGGATCTGACGCCCTCTTCTAGCCTCTGTGGGCACATGCATTCACACGGTACACATACAGACAAGAGCACACATGTGCACTGAGCACACACTCACTCATACGTATGCACGCGTGCACACACATATACACACAGGTGGAGCCAAGTGGGAGGAAGTTAGGCTATTGAAGGTGAGTCTTTGAAGTGGATGTTGTCTCTTTGCTTCCGACACTCTTCTCCACCACTACGATTGGGAAAGGAGTCCTCTTCCACACTTCCCCACCCTCATGTCCCAGTCACCACAAGTTCAAAGCAACAGAGCCAAGCGACCAAGGACAGGAACTTCTGAAACTGTGACTGGGTGACTATGGATCCTGGAAAATCGACAGCACTAACCAGCACAGGAGTCCTTGGCCTGCGGCTGGGCTCGTCTGTGCTCACTCTGGGACAGCTTAAGGGAAATGGCTGTCCTGCTCTTTGTCCCATTTCAAACCCACATCACCCTGAAACCTCTCATTACCCGGCCTCCCTGAGTCTCCACCTTTCAACCACAGGGAAAGGCCGCCACACCTATCTCTGAGGCATCGTGCAAGAATTGTGCTGCCGGTGGCAAAGGGCCTGGATTAGAGAAATTGACCAAGCGTGGCCATGGGAAGTCCCCACTAGCCGTAAACCTGTGCTTGAGATTCGGCCCAGTCCAGTCACCACCTTCTGAATCACAGCAGTTGGTTACTGGGTGTGCCTGGACTGCAGGGAGGACAGGGGTGGCCTGAGGACTCGATCTAGCCTGCAGGGACACTTGTTCAGTCTCAAGACGGTGACTAAAAAAATCAGAAGTGCTCTCTCTCACTCATGCACCCACACACATACACAGGCACGCACGCACGAATGCACACACAAGCGTGTGCATGCATACACGAACACCTGACACTAGAAAGCCAATTGCAGGCATTTCTGTTCTGTGACTAATTATGCCGCCCTCAAAGCCCAGCTGAAGCCCAAACTTTTGACTTGACTTTGAAGTAGAGTTTTTAAAGAAGTAACTGGAGCTAATGAGATCATAAAGGCGAGGCCCTAATCCCATAGGATCAATGCCCTTAGAAAGTCGAGGAAGACAGCTTGGAGAGATGGGTCAGCAATTACGACAACCGACTACTCTTCTGGAGGACCTGGGTTCAATTTCCATTACCTACATGGTGGCTCACAACTATATGTAACTCTGGTTCTAGGGAACCTAATCC
Source organism: Mesocricetus auratus (assembly GCF_017639785.1). Classification (NCBI taxonomy): domain Eukaryota; kingdom Metazoa; phylum Chordata; class Mammalia; order Rodentia; family Cricetidae; genus Mesocricetus; species Mesocricetus auratus. The sequence goes on from NW_024429266.1 coordinate 69,684,489, forward strand.
CAGACATGGTACCAGACATAAACACAGGCAAAACACCCATACACATACAATAAAAATAATGACAGAAACAGAAAGAGCACATTTTTGGCCTTTTTTGGAGGGGATAAATCTGAAGACTTGGTTACAAGGCAGAGGCAGGAATATCTTGAGTTCAAGGTCAGCCTCAGTTATATAATGAGTTTGAACTGGCAAGATGGGTCAGTGGGTAAAAGTGTGCCTACCAATCAAAACTGACAACTTGAATTTGGTACCTGGAGCACATGGTGAGGGAGAGAATTAACTCCCAAAAGTTATCCTCTGACCAACATATGCCATGGCTTGGCTTGGCTTGCACACACACACACACACACAGAGAGAGAGAGAGAGAGAGAGAGAGAGAGAGAGAGAGAGAGAGAGAGAGAGAGAGAGAGAGAGAGAGAGAGGCACGCACGCACACACACATCAAATAAAATAAAAAATTTAAAACCAACCAAGCAAAGAAGACTTGGCCACTCTGGAAGACAAAGGGGACAAGGGCTCACACCCCCATGATAGTGAGTATCCTTCCATTTGGCCTCTACTCTGGGACCATACTGCTATGCTCATTGGGCTGCTCAGCCCCAACCCCCTGCAAGTGATCCTATCCGTCTCTGTTGCAGTTTTATATCTTCTAAGCTTGTGTCTTTTCTTCTGTACCGTGACCCCTTGGGAATGTGTTTATCAGCTATTTCCATGCCAGGACCCTGTGCTTGTCCTGTTGCTCCAACAGACTCAAGACAACGTGGTGGCCTGGACCTTGCAACCAGTGGACCTAGGCAGATGCTATGTCAGGAAGCCTGAGTTTCTGAGCTCTCTGCGGTGGGAGTGGGTCTCACATGGGGGGGGCAGGAGGGCTGTGGCCCTGGTGTTCAATGCAGGCTTCGCCTTATTGAGAAGACAGAGACAACGAGTCTTGCTACCACCTTCGGCAACTTGAGAAGTTCCCCTAACCTTTCAACTCAGGCTAAATGGAAACCCAGCGCCTTGAAGCAAAAAAGAATTTGAGGATTAGCTAGTATGATGAAGCAGAATTGGAGCCTTTTCTTTTTAAAGACACTTAGAAAGAGGGCCTGGCAAGATGGCTCAGTGGGTAAAGGCTCTTGTGGCCCAAGCCTGCAGACTTGAGTTTGATCCCTGGAAATCACATACAGGTGGAGACAAGAAAGGGTTCAAAGACCTCTGACCTCCACATATGCCCCCCCACATCATGTACCTACACAATAATAATAAAAAATTTTAACTTGAAAAATATTTAGACAGAAAGGCACTTAAGAAGATGGTGAGACATACCTAACAGTATGTATGTGGGCTCCTCCAAGGACAGTCACAATGAAGTTTGCCAGCATTAGTCACTTATATACTACTGTGGTGGTTTTCAAGTAGCTGAGAACGCTTCTTTTCATGAGTGAGATGAAGTGGTTCTAGAGATGCCTTGAATGGAGTTATAATCTGATAAAACAAGCAAGAACAACAGAAGCCCCTGGAGCTGCATAGGAGTCCAGACATGACCTTTTCCTGTAAATGAGGGGATTCCTAGACAATGGCTGGATCATGCCTGGGAAGGGAGAAAGAGCTAACCAGCTAACCATGCTGGAGTTCTTGCTTGCTGCTGACAAGGGCCTTCAGCCAAACTCCAGGGGAAGTAGCCCTTGTCCCCCTTTATGTCTTCAAGATCGTCCCCTGCATCCTGCTTCAGCCTGGACTCCGCTCCTGCTGGAGGGTCGCTGTGGGCCACAGCAAGTCAAAGTCTTCCTTGGCCAGAAGGCTGTGACCTGAGAATCATCCCAGTGCCCACCCCTGCGGTTCAGCTCACTGTGACTGTGTGCATGGGCTTTATGGAAGGGGCAAGCATCGGGGACGGACGCTCTAGCCTTCCTGGCTCCTTTGCCTCTGTGCACACCCTTTGGGCTGCACACTTTCCAACCCAGGCTCCCTAGATTACAGACGAATGGAGGAGAGGCCAGAGGGAAGGGTGGGGAAGAGGACAGGCCCATTTGGGACTTCCACCCTAGACACAGGAACCTTGGGGCAAACTTCAAGAAGAGAGAAGGTTCCAGACTCCACTCCCCACAGCGCTGAGCTCTGGCCTGGATGGCATGTCACCTCTGAGATACCAGCAGATTCCTCAGCTGGGCCTCCAGCACTATGTGCCTGGAGCAGAGGCCACAGAACACCGTGGCTGTCCGCATGGGCTGCCGGGCCTGAGCTTGGGGCACGGACGGGACAATGGAGGTGGAGCCTCCAGCCCCACCATGAGCATGCGATAACTTCTGCTGTGACCCAGGTGTGTGACCCATATTGTAAGGGGGACCTGCGAGGTTCAGACACAGCCTGGCCTCTGAGGAAACTGCAGAGAGCCACAGGTACAAGGTAGAGACTGAAGTCACTGCAAGAAGCTGGGAACCCCCCAGGGACAAGTTCTGGGGAACCTCCCCCCAAAAAGGAGAGGCCTGGGACTTGTGGTGTGGAGCTATCAGAGAGTGCTTCCTGGAAGAGACGGTAAAAACATCCCCTGTAGCATGTCTGAACATTACATTGTCGCAGTAGCTGGGCAGATGGAGTTTAACGTGCCTGGGGGAGCAGCTGCTGTGGGTGAGCGGCATCCCCGGCCACCTGGTGGCAGTTTGGAGGGCTGACCAGCTTTAGACACCCTGGGACACTGGCCTCAACTGTCACACGGGTCTCAGTCCCTTGTTCTCCCTTCTGCGTCTGTCCTGTCTGGTCTCCTTGCTGCCTGTCTCTGTGTTCTCTGTCTCAGTCTCTGTGTCTCTGTCTTAGTCACTCTCTGCATCTTTCTCTGCATGTTTTGCCTCCAAAGCCCCAAGAGAAACATCTGTTTGGCTGATAGCCCCTGGGCTGTGGGTCATGGTCCCCAGCCAGGCTACCAACAGTTGCCAGGGGTCAAAGCTCAGAGAATGTCCCGTGAGCTGTGGCTGGAGCAGAGGGATACACAGAGAACAGGTCAACCTCAGGACTTTGGGAGCCTTCTCCAAACCTCCCAGCCCTTGCATTGCAGATAGTTTTAGGGACACAGGCCCTCTGGTACCCCAGCAAAGACAAGAGGGTGGCAAAGACCAGTGGGCAGCCACTTTCAAAGCTATCCACAGAGTGTCTGCATCAGGACCCAATCAATGGTTTTGTTGTCTTTGACAGTGAGTCCCATCTCTGGCACTGGACGGGGAGCCTGCAGCTAAGTCAGATTGGTGCCCACCAAACTGCAGGACCGCTTGGGCCAAAGATTGTCTTCTTTCTGCCCCACCGGACACAGTCTGCTTTGCTTTTCTATTGTTCTTTCCAGGGAAATCTAATTTTAAAACAAAACAAACCGGAAAAAAAAACATGTTTTCTAACCAACAGGACACACTAGTGCCAACAAATATTTGATGGGAAAGCAGTCCTTTGAGCCATTCAAGGTTTGTTTTTTAAGAGACAGGACAAAGTGTCGTCCCCAGCTGTCCTGAGCATGTGTTGGCCACCGCCACCCTCTGTTCCTTTGAGCTTGGAAATCTGGCCTGAGGTGTCCATTGGAATGCCATCGTGAGAGCCACATACTTTCCAATCTGGAGGGTGGGGTAGTGGCAAGATCTTCCTCTAAATGGGGAAGAAGCAAAATATAACTATGAGTAAGCGCTGACAGCCTCAGATGTTTCCATGCACGGATGTCTCCACACACGGAGTGGCTGGCAAAGCAAAATGGCAGAGTCTAGGCCAGGGTGACAGGAACACAATGGAGAGGATAAGTCACCATGGCTAGATGAAACCCAAACACGTGTGTGTGTGTGTGTGTGTGTGTGTGTGTGTGTGTATGTGTATAGGTTTGTGTATATGTATACATGTGTGTGAGTATATATTATGTATGTGTATAGGTGTGTGTGAGAGTGTATATATGTATGTGTATAGGTATGTGTGTCTTTGTGTGTGTGTGTGTGTGTGAATCCCGTAGTGAGGTATTTTGTTTGTAAATGGGGTCTCATTATGAATGTAGCCTCACTTTGTCTGGAACTCTCTGTGTAGAACAGGTTGACTTCAAACACACAGAGAGCCACCTGCCTCTGCCTCCTGAGTGCTGTGACTAAATGTGTGTGCCACCACACCTAGCTGATGGTTAGTTTTCATTGCCAACTTGACAAAATATAGAGTCTCCTGAAAAGAGGAACCTCGGCTGCGGAATTGCCCAGACCAGATTAGCCTGTGGCCAATGGGTCTGTAAATGATTGTCTAGATCAGTGGTTCTCAACCTTCCTAATGCTTTAATACCCCAGCCATTTTTGTCCCTACTTTATAACTGCAATTTTGCTACTGTTATGAATTGTAATGTAAATATTTGTGTTTTCTGATGGTCTTAGGCGGCCAGAGGAGTTACTACCCACAGTTTGAGAACCGCTGGTCTAGATATATGATTGGTGTGAGAGGCACCATCCCTAGGCAGGTGGGCCTGGCCTGTGTAAGACAGCTGGGAGAGCAAGGCAGAGAATGAGCCGGTAAGAAGTGCCCCTTCATGATTTCCACTTCAGTTTCTGCTCTGATGTCCCACAATGGTGGGTTGTGACCTAGAAGTATGAGTCAAATAAATCTTTCCTCTCCAAGCTGTTTTATTCTATCACAACAGCAGAAAGGAAGCTGGGGTACTGCATGTGTGTGTGCATGCCTGTATATGTGTGGATGTGGAGTGTGTATGCATGTATATGTATGGATGTGTATAAGTGTATGTAAGTAAGTACACCTGTGGATTGTATGCATGTGTAAATATAGTGTACATGTGTAGATGTGTGGATGTATGCGTAAGTTGTGTAAGTATAGTGCACATGTGTGTATGTGGGTGTGGGTGTGTGGGCATATGTATGTGTAAGTGTAGTATACATGTGTGCAGGGGGCATGTGTGTAAGAATAGTGCATATCTGTGGGTGTGTATACGGTCTCCTTTTAAGATTGCTCACCATGGGTCCTAGGGTTTTTTTTCTGTCTTACAAACTTCAGTGTGCGTGATGTGCCAGGCAACAACGTCATGACAGCCCCTTGGATGCAATTCAAACAAACCAAAATAGGGGGCAGCTGTCATATGGGAATCCATCAAATACCATAAAACCAGAGAAGTGGCTGGGCGCCATCTTGAGAAGAGCACTACACCCGCTCGGCTCCCTGGGTCCCTCTCTGGCTGGAAGTGCTGGGCCCGAGGAGAAGCAGTCTGGTATCCAGATACAAGCTTGCAAGTGTGTCCAACCTGCTGCTGTGGGTCACATGCATCCAGGACAGCTATGAATGCAGCCCAATACAAAATACTAAGCTTACTTAAAACGTGTGTGTGTGTGTGTGTGTGTGTGTGTGTGTGTGTGTCTGTAGAGGAGAAAGAGATACATAATTTTGATTTCATGGTTACTTAGTGTGAAGTTTGTAGGAGAGGACATCATGTCTCACTGTTAAAAAGGTGAGGCATGCTGGGCGTTGGTGGCACACGCCTTTAATCCCAGCACTCGGGAGGCAGAGACAGGTGGATCTCTGTGAGTTCGAGACCAAGCCTGGTCTACCGAGCAAGTTCCAGGACAGGCTCCAAAACAATACAGAGAAACCCTGTCTCGAAAAAAACAAACAACAACAACAAAAAAAGGTGAGGCATACCTACGTGGAGCCTTTTGTGACCTTCCAACTGTTTGGTTCCTTGTCTGTAAAACACGGCCAATAATACCTCATTCACAGGGTTCTTTTAAGACCAATTGGAAAACATAAAGGGAACACAAATGTATACACCTACAAGAGATTGGAGCTATTGGGGCTTCAGTGATGGCTCAATCAGTAAGGCGTTTGCAATGCAAACATGAGGACCTAAGTTCAGATCCCCAGCACCCACATAAAGAGTCAGGCATGGAGCTTGGGAAATGGCTTAGCAGGTAACAGCACCAGCTATGAAAGCCTGACCCTCCAAATAACCGGTTGGTTCAGTACCAGAACCAGCCTCAAAAGCTCCATGTGATGGCCAACAGCTGTGATCCCAGCACTTATCCATTGAGATGGGAGGTGGAGACAGGAGAATTGGCCACAAGTGTGCATGGGCCAGCTTGCCTGGAGAGCACCTCACCACTGCAGAAACAACAAGAGAGCTCCTGTGTCAACAAGGTGGGAGCAGAGAACCAACTCCTGGAAGTTTTGCTCAGACCTCCACATGCATGTCGGGACATGCATTTGTAATCCCAACACTGGAGGTGAGGGAGGAGGAGAGACACGTGGATCCCTGAAGCACACTACCCAACCAACCTAGCAAAAATGATGAGTTTCAGATTCAGTCAGAAACCCTGCCTCAAAAATACACAGAGAGAGAGAGAGAGAGAGAGAGAGAGAGAGAGAGAGAGAGAGAGAGAGAGAGAGAGAGAGAGAGAGAGAGAGAGAGAGAGAGAGAGAGAGAGACTAGGGCTGGAGGGATGGCTCATTGCTTAAGAGAGAGTAAGGCTCTTGCAAAGGGCCCATTTTAGCTCCTAGTACCACACTGTCCACCTCACAATTGCTGTAACTTCAGCCCAAGTGTATGTGATGCCCTCTTCTGGAGTCTCTGGGTACTGCATTCACAACCACAAACCCCACCACACTTATTTAAAATAAAAAAAAATGAGATTTTATTTAATGAAAGGAAATTATAAAACAGTGGAGGAATGACATCTAGTGTCAACCTTTGGCATGTGTACTCATGTGCATGCCATCCTGCACACGCATGTGCACACACCCACACCAGCAAGTATGTATACCACACCACACAGAAAGGATGAGGGGGAGAGGGGGGGAAAGGAAGGGAGAGAGGGAGACAGGTAGAAAGAGAGAGAGAGAGGTCAATGCCCTGGAGAGGCTCCAAGACTGAGACCTGAAGTTAGATAGATCTGGCTGGCCCTGGCCCTATGTCCTATGTAGACAACAAGGAGTTGTTAGGTATGAGGGTAAAGTGAGTCAGTGATGCCTGATGGAGAACATTCTTTAGGCAAGAGCCACAGTCCTGTAGCCCTGGTGTAGACATCTCCTTTCTCTGGAGTGGAGCCTCGGCCTTGGACGTCTGAGCAGACAGAGTGTCCCTGGCCTCCAGGCACCATGTCCGTGGTCAAAGGTGGGGGAGCGCCTGGCTACACTCCCTGCCCATTGTCTGGGCCACGGCACCCTCGTTCTTGCTTCTTCCCGTGGCTCCCGGTTTCCCTATAACCTTTCAACCCTCAGCCCACAAGCTCAAGGGCCAGGATCAGAAGCAGAATAAAGACAAAACAGGAACGCTCTTAGACCTTACAACCAGCAGTCATGAGGAGGCAGTCGGACAAATGAAAACCAGCCGAGTTGGGTGGTGCATGCATTTAATCCCAGCACCAGGGCGGCAGAAGCAGGTGGCTCTGTGAGTTCAAAACCAGCCTGGTCTACAAAGCGAGTTCAAGGACAGCCAGGGCTACACAGAGAAATCCTGTCTCAAAAAAAAAAAAAAAAAAAAAAAGGAAGAAAGAAAGAAAAGAAAACCCAAGGTAGAGGCTGAATGTGAAATGAAAACTCAGGACATCAAGTAACCGGGAGTTGACGGTGGAGACTGAGGTGCCATCTGGTCACTTGGGCAAGTTTATCACCTCCCTGGACCTCACAACTGGTATCGGGTAAGCAGCCATGATGGATGTGCTATTGCTACCATCTCCTAGAGGGAGGTTGGAGCTCTCTGTACCCAGCACCAGCTCATGTCCTACCCCCCAGTCTCTCTCCAGCTAGCCTCTCCTCCAACTAACCAGTCACCAGTTAGCTTTTCACCCATTAGAGAGTCTGCATCTGTCCATGCAGTGAATGGTGTGTATAGATGAGGCCCTTGGTCATCCAGGACCTGGGACGGAGTGTGCAGAGTTCTCCATGAGAAGAAGAAAGACCTGCCCTTGTCTCTCAGGAGGGGAGCTGAAATCACTGGGGTAAGAAGGGGACCACTGGGTATTAAACTTCCAAGTTTCAGCCCAGTCACATTGCCCAAGTCGTGATGCTCCCAGGTAAGGAATTGGCCTTAATTCACCTGATAAGGTTGACCCTGGATCATGCCTTTTCCCTACACTGAAAGGATGCAGATGTATTCTTACTACAAAAGAATCTGCCCCATAGCATTCTGGGGCCAGGAAGAGGAGAGGGCTCACTCTCCCTATGTTTAACTCATCATGAGGCTACGTTATAAGCTCCTGAAGTTCCACAGGACACAAAGTCCTCTGTGCACAAAGCCTAGATATGCCCTTCACTGCTCTTTTGGTGTGTGTGTGTGTGTGTGTGTGTGTGTGTGTGTGTAAGAGAGAGAGGGAAAGAGAGAGAGAGAGTGCAGTGAACTTTATTGATGGTACTCAAGAGAGCAGAGCTCCCTAAGCCCCTCCCCTTCTTCTAGGGGTCTGGGATGGAAGCTGTAGGAGATGCTCAGTGTTGGGGTTTTTTCAGCAGCTGAGGCCTCTCTCTCATTTTCCTGTTCTTGCTGAGTGGGTGTCCCAGGACTTCTTACTCCTTAGAGGCTATGTAGGCCATGAGGTCCACTGCTATGTTGTCATACCAGGAAATGAGAGTTACAAAGTTGTTATTGAGAGCAATGCCAGACCCAGCATCAAAGGCAGAAGAGTGGGTGTCACTCTTAAAGTTGCAGGAGACAACTTGGTCCTCAGTGTAGCCCAGAATGTGCTTTAGTGGGCCCTCAGATGTCATCATACTTGGCAGCTTTCTCCAGATGGCATCATTGGGGGTAGGAACAAGGAAGGCCAGGCCAACAAGCTTCGGTTCCACTTGGCAGCACCAATGGATGCAGGGATGATATTCTGGGCAACCCCATGGCCATCACACAACAGCTTCCCAGGGGGGGTCCTCTACAGTATTATGGGTGACAATGATGGCATGAACTGTGGTCATGAATCCTTCCACAATGCCAAAGTTGTCATGGATGACCTTGGCCAGAGGAGCTAAGCAGTGGGTGATGCAGGAGGCACTGCTGACAATCTTGGGTGAGTCCTCATACTTCTTGGGGTTCAAACTTGTAATGGTTGAATAAGAATGGACCCCATAGACTCCTGTGTTTGAATGCTTGGCATGTAGGGAGTGGCACTATTAGGAGGCATGGCCTTGTTGGGGGAAGTGTGTTACTGTGAGGGCGGGCTTTAAGGTCTCATGTGTTCAAGCTATGCCCCATGTGACAAACAGTCTTCTGCTGCCTGAAGGTCAAGATGTAGAACTCTCAACTCCTTCTCTGGTACCATGTCTGCCTGCATGTCGCCATGTTTTCTGCCATGATGGCAATAGACTAAACCTCTGAAACTGTAAGTCGGTGTCAATTAAATGTTTTCCTTCATAAGAGTTGCCTTGGTCAAGGTGTGTCTTCACAGCAATAGAAACACTAGCTAAGACAACACCCATCATGAACATGTGGCACAAGCAGAAGGGGCAGAGATGATGACCTTTGGTCCCTGGTGTTCTCCACGGCAGTGAAGACACCAGTAGACTCCACAGCACACTTGGAACCAGCATCGCCCCATTTGATGTGGGTGGGATTTCGATCCTGGAAGATGTTGACAAGCTGCCTATTCTCAGCCTTGACTATGCTGTCAAACTTTCCAGTCATACTGGAACATGTATGCCACGCACCTTAGGTCAATGAAGGGGTCATTGGTAGCAACAATATCCACTTCGCCAGACATGAAGACAGCCCTCTTAACCAGGTACCCAATACAGCCAAATCTGTGTACTCTGACCTTCACCATCATGTCTCAGGAATGAGGCTGGCACTGCATGGGAAGATGTGGCTGTCTCTGGACCAGGTAGGAGGAGGGAGACCCTTTTAATGCTCTTACTTGCAAGTATGTTCATGGTGGTGTGGTTCATGTGCACATGTGAGTGTACGCAAATGTCAAGCTAGAAATCAAACTCAGGCACCATTCCTCAGGGTGCTGACACCTTGCTTTGTTGTGGGTGTTTGTTTTGTGGTTTTGATTTGGAAGGGTGGATCGTAGTGGTGGTTTAAATAAGAATGGTCCCCATAGGCTCTTATATTTGAATGCTTAGTCACCAGGGAGTGGCACTGTTTGATAAGGATTAGGAGGTGTGGCTTTGTTGCAGGAAGTGTATCATTGGGAGTGGGCTTCAGAGGTTCAAAAGCCCACCATCCGTTCCAGAATCTGTCTCTGCCTCCCTCAGCCTGTGGATCAAGATGCAGCTCTCAGCTACTGCTCCAGTGCCATGCATGCCACCATGCTCCCTGTCATGATGATAACAGACTGGATCTCTGAAACTGTAAGCCAGCCCCTGATTAAATGTTTTCCTTTATAAGAGTTGCCTTGGTCATGGTGTCTCTTCACAGTAACAGAGCAATGGCTAAGACAGCTGTTTATTGGTTTGTTTGTTTTTGAGGCAGGGTCTTGCGCTGATCTGGAATGTGTTGGGATGGGTAAACTAGCAGGTAAGCAAGCTCCAGGGATTGCCTCTGCCCTCCACCTTTGGGACTGCTTGGTTCCAAGGATCAAACTCGTTATACACACACCTGCAGATTGCATTTTGAGTGAACTGTAGACATAGTGAGCTCTAGAAGGGAGGGTATACTTATAAGAATCTGTTGCAACCAAAATAGGTTATTATTGCAATATTGTTTTTGTTTCTTGAATAGGCCACACACATAGCCATGGCTTGCCTAAAACTTGATATGTAGATCAGGCTGGTCTCGAATTTGAGGCACTGTTCCTGCTTTTTTGTCTCCTGAAGGCTGGGATTACAGGTGACTGCCACCACAACTGGCTACTGTAAATGTGTGTGTGTGTGTGTGTGTGTGTGTGTGTGTGTGTGTGTGTGTGTGTGTGTGTGTGCGCTTATGTACATGGAGACCAGAGGTGTATAATGAATTAAGGGACTTTCATCCAAGGCTGGCAATCTGAGTTTGATTCCTGGGACTCACATGGTTGAAGGAGAGAACTGATTCCCACTAGTTGTCATCTGACTTCTACTGCACACCATGTCAACTATACCTGAATCTCCAAATAAATAAATAATTTTTTAATTAGCCTTCTTTGACTACACTATCCTCCTACTGCAAATATGCTTTGATTTACACACAATGAGTTGGAAGACTTTCACCATACTTGAGTAGAGTCCTTGCAAGGGTTTCAGGGACGTCTGACACCTTCTTTCTGGAGAAGTTGGGTGTGGTGGTTTAAATGAAAATGGCCCCCATAGACTCATAGGGGTGGCCTTGTTGGAGTAGGTGTCACCTTCTTGGAGGAAGTGTGTCACTAGTGGTGGACTTTGAGGTTTCAGAAGCTCAAGCCAGGCCCAGTGTCACCCTCTCTTCCTGCTGCTGCCAATCCAGATGTAGAACTCTCGGGTACCTCTTCATCACCACATCTGCCTGCACGCTGCCATGCTTCCTGCCATGATGATAATGGACTAAACCTCTGAAATTGTAAGCCAGCCCCAGTTAAATGTTTTTCCTTTATAAGAGTTGTCATGGTCATGGTGTCTTTTCACAGCAATAGAACAGGGACAAAGACATGGGTGACTTCACTTTGTACTTTCTGTGGGCATAAACCATGAGGCACTGAACATCTGCCAGTTTCCAAGTCCTGAGGAGTGACCATTTCGAATGCCACCTGAATACGGTGCTGTCAGGTCCTCTGAAGGAGCAGCTTGCACATCTTGACCTCTGAGCCGTCTCTCCACCCCCATATTTCCCACTCTAGAAATTTCTTAAGCCTTTCACTGCCTGTTCTTATCTTTTTTATTCTCTTCTTTTTCTGCTCTTTTCCTCTCTCTCTTCCTCTTATTCCCCCGCGCCCCCCCCATCCAAGATGGTAGCTTACATAGGCCTGGGTCTCACAATGTAGCCAAAGATAACCTTGAACACCTGTTTCTCCCGCCTCCTCCTCTCCGGTGCTGGGATTACAGGCATGCACCACCACACCCAGTTTTGCTGTGCTGGGAATGAAGTTCAGGGCTTCGAGCACGCTAGGCAAGTACTGTCTACCAGCTGACTTAGACGCCGGCCTTTATTTTTTATTTGTTTGTTTTGTTTTCCTGCCAGGTTGTGTATGAGTTTTCTTCTTGCCTCATGGGATCTCATTATACGTTACGACATTAATCTGTTGGTCATTACACATGTTTTAAATTTCTCCCCTGGTCAGGTCTTTTAACTTTGTTTATCGTGTTTTGGACCATGCAGAAGCATTTATTTTTATGTAATCAAGCCTGTTGAGGTTTTCTTTGCTAGCTTCTGGATTTCATGTCCTGCTTCGGAATGCTGTCTCTCCTCCAAGATCATGAAAATATTCTCCTGTCTTTTCATCTAGTGGTTTTATAGCTTTGTTTTTCCCCCTTTGCAGCCTCTAGCCATCTGAAATGTGTTTGGCAAGCGACACCCCCCCCTTTCTTAGGAAACCCCGTCCTGTGCTGCCATACACAGGCTGATGCAGCAGCCGCGCCTGCCCCCCCACCCTCCCATCCTTCCTCCCTCACAGTCATTCCACAAGTATGTTGGGAGCCGTTGCTATGCGTGCACATTGATTACCAAGCAGAAAGGACCATGACCTGATCCTTGGACAGAGAAGGGACGTAGGGAGCATTGCAGGTGATGAAACACAATTTCAGGTAATAGGGGGACGGTAAAGCGAGGTGTGGGGTAAGGCTAACACCAACCATGTGGTAGTTAGCTTTAACTGTCAACCAGACACAGATTTCACTGTCAGTCTAGAATGATCTGGAAGAGAGTCTCAATGAGGGATTATCTAGATCAGTTGGTCTGTTGTCGTGTTTATGAGAGATTGCCATGCTTATGTTAACAGACCCAACCTAAAAATGGGCGGCACCAATCCCTGGGTTTGAATCTCAGACTGAAAAAAAAAAAGCAAACAGAAAAGATGATTGAAGCACAGCATGCACACATTCATTTTCTCTCTGCTCTTGACAGTGGATGTGACCAATTTCTTCAAGTTCCTGCAGTCCTCACTTCCCCACAGTTAAGGACTTAGCTGGGATCGTGAGTTAAAATAAACCCTTTCTTCCCTAAGCTGCTTTTGACATTGGCCTGCATCTCATGAATTCTGCTAGGCTAGCTGGCTGGTTCCCAGAATTGACCTGCCTTTCCTCCCCAAGACCGGGATCGTAGGCATTCACATCGGCATACACCAGTAAACCTGGCTCTTTGTTGGTGGTGGTGTTGAGACAGGGTCTTATGTAGCCCAGGTCAGCTTTGAACTCTCTATGCAAAAGAGGATGACCTTAAACTTCTGACCCAAATACCTCTACCTCCCAAATGCTGGAATTATATGCATGTGCCACCCCTCCCAGATCCGCTGTGCTGGGGATTGAACCCAAGACCTCACCCATGCTAGGCAGGCACTCGATTGACTAAGCTCCAACATTTTTCACCCCAGTTTTTCTATGTGGGCCCTAGGGATCAAACTCGGGTCCTTGTGCTTGTATGGCAAGCACGTACTCACTGAGTGAACTCTGCAGGCCCAGAAACGAGATTTTAAGTAAGGGAATCAGGAAAGAGTTCTCTGGTGGCTCAAAGCAGACACTTATAAAGTGATAGAGTCGGTCTCATAGATGCCTGGGCAGAGGCGTGGGGGAGGACTGATGCTGGGCAAAGAACCGAAAAGGAATCCTACTGAGCCAGGTCCAGAAGCAATAAGAGAAGGGCCTGGGTAGGTAGAGTGCTTGCTGGCATGCATATAGTTCTGGGTTCCATCCCCAGCACAGCATGAACCAGGAGTGAGGGTGAATACCTGTGATCCCAGCGTTCTGACATGAAGGCAGGAGGTTAGAAAGTTCAAGGTTATCCTTGGCTGTATAATCTTTGAGGTCAGCCTACGATACCGGAGCATTCTGGATGAGATGAGGAGATTTTGATGGTGAATAATTTTTGCAAGGTAAGTGTGTGTGTGTGTGTGTGTGTGTGTGTGTGTGTGTGTGTGTGTGTTCCATGATGCACAAATGGAGGTCAGAGGACGAGTTGCAGAAGTCAGTTCTCTCTTTCCACCAAGTGGGTCTAGGGATCAAACTCAAGTTTTCAGGTTTGGCAACAATGAATTACTAAGGCATCTCGCTGACCCACCCCTCAGCTCTTACCCTTCATGTTTCATCCTAGGGTGCCACCAATGTATAGTGATGTATCCCATGGTATACAAGAAACCCCTGAGGAACATTTGAGAGTGGCCATGTTGACTCCAGCCCCAAACCCTGTCCTGGTCTCAAGCCCAGTCCTTACCCACCACCAGCATGGGCTTCTCCAGAACCTACTGGAACCTTCCTCATGAACCTTCTGCTCTTCTTCCTTGGACACACAGAGCTCTTGATCAGGCCCTTGCTTTTCTCTGTCCCTTCACCTGTGACTGTCTTGACCACTGAGTCAAGGATGGTCCTCTTCTGGAATTTACTCCCTTAACTGTCCATGTTCTCACACAGATGACAAAATCAACCTCACCCTGTACCTCATTGTCCACCTAGACCCCTAGTATTCTCAAAATGTCAGAAAGACCCACTGACCCCTACCTTATGGTCTTCTTTAGGGTCAATTCCTCTGGTCAGCGTGTGCTCAGCAGAGAGCAGAATGAGGTGGGGGTCAGGAAGGAAGGGGGAAGAGAGAACTAGAGGAGGGGAGGGAAGAGGAAAATGAGAATGGAGAGGAAGAAGAGGGCGGATCTGGAGGAGAGGGAGGGATGTAAAGAGGGAGAAAGAGAAGATTGGGAGATGCCTTAGTTGGTAAAACACTTGACTAGCTGTCATGAGGGCCTAAGCTTGACTCCCAGAACCCATGTAAATACTGTGCAAGAGCACATGATTGCAATCTCAGTGCAAGGTGTGAGGGCACAGGATTGTAATCCTAGTACAAGGTGTGAGGTCACATGATTGTAATCCTAGTACAAGGTGTGAGGTCACAGGATTGTAATCCCAGTGCAAGGTATGAGGTCACAGGATTGTAATCCCAGTGCAAGGTGTGAGAGCACACGATTGTAATCCCAGTGCAAAGTGTGAGAGCACACGATTGTAATCCCAGTACAAGGTATGAGGTCACACGATTGTAATCCCAGTACTGAGGTGTGAAGACAAGGGAATCCCCAAAGATCACTGGTTAGCCAGCTTTGCCCACTTGGCTAGTTGCAGACCAGTGACAGACAGTGTGACAAAAGAGAGTGGATTGGCCCTGAGGAATGACAGCTGAGCTGCTTTTCTAGCCTACCACCCAGGAATGGGGCAGGAGCAATGAGCCTAGGATAGCCCAGAGAACAATCCCACACCAAGTGGGCAGAATGCCAGGCCCCACAGAAAGAGGCTGAAAACAAATAAGCAGGAAAGATGGAGTTTTCTGGAACCTCGGGACAAGGGTTTTAAGAAGAAAAGCCACACACAGGACAGGTAGCCGTGTCACATGCACTGATACTTTCAGAGCAAAAAGCCTCTTATACTAGGGCAGCTTTTCAGGGAAGGCAGCCAGACTCTGGCAAACAGGAGACCTATAAAAGGTGCAGCCCAGAAGCCTATGTGACATAGCTCTGTGATGTTGGAAGCAGGGTTAGGCGGTGTCATAGTCATTACCCATGCTACCTGCAGTCAGCTGCCCCCATAAACAGCAACTCACTTGGCCTGAGAACACAAAGGGCCATCGGGGACTGAAGGAGTGCAAGGACAGGGACTCAGAACTGGCCACTTGCCATGACCAGGACAGAAGGTGGAGGACAGAGACAAGTGCATGCCTCTGCGTACCTTCTGGAAGAGGCAATGTCTGCTGGCCGGTTGTTTGGGAAGAGGGAACCTCAACTGGGAAAAGGTCCCCCCACCCCAAGTTAACCAGTAGTTAAGCCTGTGGGGCATTTTCCTGATTGATGATTGATATGAGAGCACATAGGTCACTGTGGGTGGTGCCATCCCTGGCCTGGTGGTCCTGGGTGCTATAAGAAGGCAAGCTGAGCAGGCCACGGGGAGCAAGACAGTAAGCAGAAATCTTCCATGGCCTCTGTGCCAGTTCCTCACTCCAGGATCCTGCCCTGAGTTCCTGCCCTAGCTGCCTTTGATGTTGAGCTGTGATGTGGAATTATAAGATGAAATAAACCCTTTCCTCCCCAAGTTGCTTTTGGACGTGGTGTTTTATCACAACAACAGAAACCCTAACTAAGACACCATGAAACAGAGTCACCAGCTGCTGTGCATTTTGCGAGGGACAAATGTTCCACACCCACCAGCAGTGGGAGCCAGAAAAGGCTTGCCAAGGGCTTCTCGTGACCTTCAACTTGGAACTCCGTGACAGAGGGTCAGCCAGGTGGAGATGTAGAGATGTCACTAATGCCGTGCTGCAGGGGCCAAGGTTGAACTGAGCTGTTCCTATACCAAGAGAGCCCAGAGCCCAGGTGAGAGGTGAATGGGAAAACTGGTCAGCAAAGGCTAAGGCTTGAACTGCTGGCTGTGGGGTGAGGCTAAGGCTTGAACTGCTGGCTATGGGGTGCAGGAAGGAGAGCAGGGAGAACCTTCCATGGCACTGGAGAATGGAAGGGGAGGCCAAAGGCAGAGCCGGAAGACTTGCAACAATAAGAAGGAAGGGAAATGCTAGACAAAAAGGACCCTCCTCATACCCACAGGCCTGTGCCTGTTAAGGACCCTTTTCAAGGGCAGGCACTGTACAATGGGGAAGGGCCATTCTCACCACGGCTGCACTGGTTTGAAGACACACATACTGGAACATATACACACAGACCACAGAACATACATGTGCACACAAACTACATATACACACAGTATCTATGTACACTGACCACACACTACACAGACTATACATGAAACTATATAAACACACTTCAAATGGACCCATAAAACACATACTACACAGATTATATATGCATACATGCATTATACACACAGCATATGCATGCATAGAACACAGTATACAGAATGTACACACATAATATACTTACACATACCCACAACACAGAACACAGATCACACAACATACATTTACATGCAATTCACACTCTACTCAACACATTTATACAGCACACATACAAAGAACACATATGCAATATATGTGGACATATAGAACATTCCATAGACCACACATACGAGCTAAATATATACCCACAGCACACATCCAACATACATGTACATACAACACACACTATATGTTGGGGGAAGTCCTGTGCATTTGTCAATAAAGTACTGTTGAGCCAATAGGAAACCTAGATAGGAGGGACTAGGAGTCCAGGAGGACTCTGGGAAGGAGAAACATGAGAGTTCGAGATGTAACCGCCATGGGGTAGGAAGCCCAGAACTATTCTCCGGTAAGAGAAATACTTAGATTAACAATTATGGAGTAATTACTTAAGTCAGAGCTAGCCAGTAAGAAACAAGCAAGGCCAACAGCTTCATAATTAACACAGCGTCTTGTGTGTTATTTGGGGACTACAACTCGGCAGAGCCCAGGCGACTGGCGGGTGATAAACCAAAGCGGCTAGCAAGGAAAGCTTCTTTTAACAGAATGGTGTCAGGAGTGGGATTGAATTTCCACGCAAAACAACAAAAGCTTTAAAGGAATTTTAGAAACAGAAGAACAGAGAGAAGCACAGATTTTGGTAGCAGCATTTTTCTCAGGTGTGCTCTGTTTTGCTAGCCACAAGCTGAGATTCACGCGGCTCGCTTACCGGAGTCTTCCTGACTCGGCATAAAAAAAAAAAACAGCAAGGTTGTTTTAAGAGACTCTGCTAACGATTGAAAAGTTGTACGTACAGCTGGAAGTGGCAGCTTTTGCTGGAGGTCAGCATGGACTGAGGCGGTAAACTGGAGTCACACTTACGCCCGCCATCTTGAAAAAAAAGGCAGTTTAAAACAGCCTCGGTTTTACAGATAAGACACGTGGCCAGAAAAACATAAAGATTTACAGTAAAGTCAGACTTGGATAAAGAAAAACTTCTAAAGGTTTACAGTGTGTTTTAAAATATACGTGAGACTGAGAGAGAAAATGAAACGGCAAAGTGGTATATAAATACAAAAGCTGGCGTTGTGGTGGCGCACGCCGGTAGGATTTACTCCAGAGGCAGAGGCAGGTGGATTTCCAAAGAGAAATCCTGTCTCAAAGAAAAATAAATAAAAGTAAAATAAATAAAGTAATAATAGATAAATAAATAAGCCACGTAAAGATGGAAAATACACAGAGAGTCTGGATACTGTACGCTATTGTGTTTTTCAGTTTTTTGCTTGCTCAGGAAGGAACTGCTACTAAAGTACACTTGATTATAAATGCTGCTAAATTAATCCAACTTCTATCTTTTAAAAATGCCTTGACTTCAAAATTTAAGTATAATGATATGTTACTTGGGAAAGGAGATTTTACTTATGTTTCCACAGAAAATGAAAAGCTGAGGATTCCTTCCAGGCTTCTGTGGTTTGACGAACCAAGACCCCCGGAAGCAGTGGACCAGATGTTCCAACAACTGAAACAGCTAAGATGATGCAGCTTTACAGACCGCGAAAATAAGGACTTATACAGGTTTCTGAGTTTTGTCATGATCCCCATGGTGTGAACAGCGCCCCCTTCCAGCAGGAAGCAGTTTGGAATGAGCGACGTCCCAATTCCCATCTTGTTTATAAATCTTTGTTTTCATTTAAATGGGATTGTTTATAATTGGTTAATGATCACAACCAATCTCCTTTTAATGGTAAAAAGGGGAATTATGGTATGGGTATTGTTTTTCATTTATTGATACAAATTCAAGGTCAATTTTGTGATGTGTATATTTCTCCTCTTGATTAAGTATTGTGCTTATACAGATCTTTTAAAATGTAATGCATAATTGAATACAGACTATAGATAGTTACTTATAATAGTCAGAACTTATAGTTAGGTAAGTTAGGTTTTCTAGATAGAAAGTGATATATTTGAGACAGATAGTCTTCAAACCTTTCAAAGACCTTCAGAAAATGGCATTTAAAATGGTTTAGGGTTTTTCTTGACAATGAGAAATGTCTGCTCCTGGCAGCACCAATTACGTCTGAGAGGAACATGGGCATCAAAGAAACTTGTTATGGAGTTTGCTTTCAACATGGCAAGATTAGCCATTTGGGCAAGAAACTGCTCTTGCCTAGACTGTTTGACTGTTGCTATATAAACTGGACATGCAGGACCCACAGGAAAGTGACTGCTGAACTCAGTCTTACAGGGTTCCTGCTTCATGGAAGAGTCTAAGAGACTTTCTGCAGGACAAAGAAAAATGACTGACAGACTGCCAATGCAGATGGACAGTTTGAAATTTCCTGCTTTGCTGAGAAATCTTCTGGACACATTGTGGCCTATGGGCTGAAGATGGATGCCCCGACAATACAGAGGAACTTCGGGTGACTGTTCAGGCAGTAAGATGTCTCTGTCAATCCTAGTGTTTATATATTATCCTTCTGTGGTCTTTGATGGAGTTGAAGGCAGATAGTTATAATTATAGTTTTCCTTAGTTATGATAAAAGATAAACTACATATAGAACTTTGGACTCACAAGGATGGGATGGATGATATTTTCTTTAAATCTTGCTAAAGTATTGTAACTATGTTCTTATTTGATAACTGTTCTGTTATACACAAGTTGACTGTGTTAAAGTTAAGACCTTTCTTTTTGTTTAAACAGAAAAGAGGAGGTGTTGGGGGAAGTCCTGTGCATTTGTCAATAAAGTACTGTTGAGCCAATAGGAAACCTAGATAGGAGGGACTAGGAGTCCAGGAGGACTCTGGGAAGGAGAAACACGAGAGTTCGAGATGTAACCGCCATGGGGTAGGAAGCCCAGAACTATTCTCCGGTAAGAGAAATACTTAGATTAACAATTATGGGGTAATTACTTGAGTCAGAGCTAGCCAGTAAGAAACAAGCAAGGCCAACAGCTTCATAATTAATACAGCGTCTTGTGTGTTATTTGGGGACTACAACTCGGCAGAGCCCAGGCGACTGGTGGGTGATAAACCAAAGCGGCTAGCAAGGAAAGCTTCTTTTAACAACTATACAATCACACATGCTCAAAATAAGCATGTAACAGCACACACAAATTACACACATTCATTCTTCACACACTTCATAATCCATAAAAATTGTACACATGCAATACACATGTACACATAACATACCATATGCAAACCATATATATATATATACACACAAATAAACAAGCTTGTGTACACACAGGTCACACATATTCACACAGTACATATACAACGCATAAGTATAAACAGCACACATACAAAACATCTCCATACACATTGTATATACATGAAGCATACGTATAACACCTATGAACACATGAAACACAGTACAGAAAGCACACATATTCACACAAACTACCCATAACAGCAGACACAACACATGTATGTACACAATACATAACTACACAAACCACACATGTGTACAAAAGTAATACAAACACGCACACACATATAACACACATGGGCACGTGACTCATACAAACACGTCACAAAGCATGTGCACAAATAATAAACAGGGCACACATATAATACACAATATGCATGCACACATGTGACATGGGGACCACATCTGACTCCTGTATATAGACACATCACCATGGGGGTCTTAGAGATTCCTGTTGACTGAGCCCAAGCAAAACTCAAAGCAATTGATTTCCTTGAGTGTGGCCCACTGGGCTGAGATGTCAGTCTCGTGCTCTGACCTCAACTGTAGCCACTCAGGCCTGGAATCCATCTTTAGCCACTCAGGCCCGGAATCCACCGGAATCCACTCCAGGGCCTCGGCACGCTCTGCCTCATCATCCTGGCTCACCGTCCTGCCGTTCTGCCGGGCTGGCTCTTCTCTGCAGGTGTTGCCGTGGTGACACCCTCGCCGCTTCCCTGCTGCAATTTGTCCCTTCTGAGATTACATAGGAGGGACGTGTGAACGTGGATGTCTCGTGTGTTCCCGGTGCAAATACATGTGGAGGCCAGAGGCCAATCTCAGACATCATCCCTCAGTGCTGTCTACCTTGGTTTCTGGTTTTTCCTCACCTGAAACTGACAAGGCAGGCTGGCCAGCGAGTCTGGGAATCCACCTGACCCCAGAGCCACCACACCACAGATGCCTCCCTCTAATGGACTCTGGGACTGAACTCAGAGCCTTGTGCTCCTAAGGCAAGCAAACACTCACTGCGCCATCTCGCTAAACCCAACCCTGGGATTTTACACCCACTTGACAGATGAGAAAGCCAGAGCTGTCTGTGAGGGAGAGATAGGCTGAGGTTAGGACCCTCCCAGACCCACAGCATTAGCTACTATTCCCGTTGCTGCAATTAAACCCTGACAGGGAAGCTTCAGGGAGGAAGGAGGAGCGGGAACCATTGGTTTTGTCAACCTGACACAAACATAAACATGTCTGGGAAGAGTAACTCTCAACTGAAAATCCCCCCCCCCTTTCAGATTGGCCTGTAGACAGTTCTGTGGGGACAGCCTCCTAATTGATGATTGATAGAGTAGGGCGCACTGCACCCCGTGGAAGTTGGGGCCAGTCCTGGGTAATAAAAGAAAGCAGCCTGAGAAATCCAGTAGGCAGCTTTTCTCCATGCCATCTGCTTGAGCTCCTTCATGGTGGACCACAACATGTGAGGTGAAACACACCCTCTGCTTTCTAAGTCACTTTTGTTCATGGTCTCCATCACAGAAATAGAAACTTAACTGGGAAACGTTTGTTCAAGGAGATGCAGTCTACCACATCCGGGAAGTCCTGGTAGCTGGAACATTGAGTCTGCTGGTCACGTTACATCTGCAGACAGGAAACAGAGAGAGATGAGTGCTGGTGTTCAGCTCCCTTTGTCTTCCTTATTAACCCAAGACCCCAGTCCATGGAAAGACGCTGCCACAGTGAAGATGGCACCTGGATTAACCCAATCTAGAAACTCTCTCACGGTTACATCCACTGGTGTGCTTCCATAGTGATTCTGGATCCTGTCAAGTTGACAGTGGGCATTAACCGTCACTCCCAAGTTCTCCCATTGCATATTCCAGGGCACCCCCTGAGGATTGGGAAACCCAGCAATAAGACACTCTCCATCTAAGTGACCCATGGTAGTAAGACTAGATTCCCAGATGCCTGCACGTCCCTTAAGCCACCTCCAAAACTGGCTGAGGCCTCCTGGCTGCAAAAGTCCACTGTGAGCTCCGCTGCCAATGCCCTGTTTGACATGGCACAATACTGTGGTTGCTTTGCGGTGGTATATTTGTACTGGCAGAGGCAGGGGGTCACTCGTGCCTGGCAAAGCTGCCCACAATTTCTTTCATCAAAGTGAAACAAGACTTTGCCCAGCTAGTCCCAGAAATAGAAAGGCCACCAGAGCCATGAGACACTCAGCCTGGCGCTGCTTCAGGGAGTTCTCTGGCTTCCTGGTGAGCCCTGAGCGTCCAATGCCACCCATGGCATGGGTCTCTACACCGACTGGTGAGAACAGGCCCTGCTTCCTCTCTTGTTTCCCAATTGGAGTTCACATGGGTAGCTGGTCTTGTGTTTGCCCGCCCCTCTTCTGCAGGCCCTGAGTTCACCACTGCAATCACTTCTAATATCATCTTGGAACTAGACAAGTCTTTAATCACAAGTTACAATGCTGGCATCAGATATTTATCCCAGTCCCAGCTCACACCCTCCATGGAGCCAGAGGGAGTCTGCAAAATAGTTTACACATAATATAGCGTGGAGCAGCTCAGATATGAGTGTGCCCAATCTGCCACATCTATAGCCCAGGATAGCCATGCATGCAGCCCAATGCAAAATTATAAACTTACTTCAAACATTATGAGATTTTTGTTGGGGGGGAGTGGTTAAAATTTTCCTGTGTTAGTGTTTTGCCTACATTAATGTCTATGCACCAAATGTGTGCAGTACCCACAGAGGCCAGAAGAGGTCCCCTGAAACTGGAGTTACAGGAAGTTGTGAGCCATCCTGTGCGTGCTGGTAATTGAACCCAGACCCAGTAAGAGCAGCCAATGTTCTTAACTGCTGAGCCATCTCTCTAGCCCCCTTTTGGGATTTTGTGAACAACTCTTTTTTTTTTCATATTCATTGTGTTTAGGGATAGAAGACAGCTTTCAGTGTACAGTCTCTCCTTCTACCATGTGGGTCCCCGGGATCAAACTCAGGCCATCAGCTTAGTGACGGGTGCTTTTTCCCTGTGAGCCATTTCTTGAGGACTGGAAGTATTTGTAACTTGACATCACAGTCCTCAAACATGAACTCTGAAGATAACATCATGTCACAATGTCATCTGCAAAGTCCATGCTGGGGAACACCCCGAGCCAGTTACTACTGTTTGAAGCAAGCTTGTGATTTTGTGTTAGGCCACATTCATAGCTATCCACGGCCACATGTGGCATGACGGCAGCGTGTTGGACACACTTATGTTAGCCGGTCTTCAAAACTTTAAGACACAGTCCAGATGCCCCGTTCCCTGATAAAAAGCTGGCGTATCCCCATAACTTGTTCCTTCACAGCTGCCACTACCCAGTTGTACTCGTGTATGTATCTGATTCCTTTCCCTGGCGACACCATTATGGATATGAGTGATTTGGCCGATCTTGGATGCTAAGTAGAACCAGGCCTGGTTAGCAGACCTGATTAGGAGAGCTCACTCTCACATGAGAATTTTCTTGCCTCTGACGCTGCTCTTCTCAAGGCCAGTATCACAGTGATAATGATATGTGTGAATGCATGTGTATATGTGTTTGCCTTCTCCTCTGTGTGTGTGTGGTGTGTGTGTGTGTGTGTGTGTGTGTATGTACAACAGCACTTTGCTCAGCAAGCTGTCTCCCAGCCCCCTACCAGAAACCTTAAGCATCTGCAGTGTTTCGAGGGACAAGGAGGCAAATCGTGCTGAGACACAACGTGACAGAGGCAGAGGGCTCAGGTGAGTCCTTTCCTTCCATCGCCACTCTCACTCTGCCTGTGACAGAGCCAAGGCCAAGCCCAGGTGTGGGGTCAGGAAAAAGGGCAGAGCCCTTTCCACTCACTACCACTAGGGGATGCTGAACTGCACCCCAGAGTCTGGAAGTGAATCCCGGGGGGCCCTACAAGCTTAGAATTCAGAACTGTAGCCTCTGAAAGCCAGTGTCTATTTAGACTCTGAGAAACAACTTCCTTTCCTTATGCATGACAAGGAGAGCAGGGCTGAGAGTTAGCTCGTAAAAGGCCTGTGAGTCCTGCGGGGCATCAAAGAGCTCCAAAGGGGGCATGCGATGAGTTCAGGGTGAAGGAATCAAGCAGCATATGGATCAAATTCTCTGCTCGTGATGCATCCGCCAGGAAGACTGCTCAGAGTGCTGGAGGGGCGGGTGGAACACTGAGTCACGGAGGGCCCCTAAAGGCAATGGGCTCCTCCATTGGCTCCGTTACCCTGAGTGGTCTTTCTGCTGTGGGGTAGTCAGATGAGCTGGCCCTCAAACCACACAGGTAGTCCTTCCAGGCCCCCTGGGGTCACAGAAACCTGGCCAGCTCAGTCCAGATGCTGCGAGGCTCCCTCCTGATGCTGGCCATTCCTGCTCCTATGAGCTACTACCCATACTGCCCCGATCCTTGCAGCAGTGGTGGGGAGAGGGCAGTGGCTCCCTTCCCAACATCCTCTTGTGTAGTTTCATCCCTCATGTGGCTGGGCGCCTCCCTCCTGCCAGCTCTGTCTGATCTCTCTGATCAACAAGGGTGCACCCCCATCTCTCCCAGCTGCTCCTCTGAACTTGCCTTCCTGCTCAGTGTCCCCAGCTGCCTACAGGAACCCTCCCCTCCCCAACAGCAGACATCATTGGCCTCCCTCCCAGGACTAATGGAAGACTCAAGATTCCCAGGACCCATGGTATTTACTTCAGCCCACCCCCAAGACCATATCCTGTGTGCACACGCGCGCACGTGCGTGTGTGTCTTGTGGTGTGCATGTGTACATGCGCATGGAGACCAGAGGTCAACCCTGAATGTCATTCTTCAGGAGCTGCTGACCTTGCCTTTTGAGATAGTCTCTCACTGGCTTGAAACCCATCAATGTGACTATGCTGGTTGACAAGGGAGCTTCAGGGGTCTGCCTGTCTCTATTTCCCCAGCTCTGGAATTATAAGTACAGACCACCACATCCTGCCTTTTTTATTTTTAATTTGGCTTCTGGGGAGTTGAACTCAGGTCCACATGCTTGCAAGGCACGCACTTTAACAGCTGAACTACACACCATGCTCCCACCGCCCTAGTCTCCTCCACTTCATTTGAAATAATCTTGTTCTCGTCAAAATTTATCTCAGTCATTCAGACCTTCTAGAAACCTCTATGACCAGGATGTTCAGAGCCTAGGGTGATGATTTATGCCCCCATGTGGAAGTAGGAAGAGGTCCTGATACTATGGGTTGGAATTTAACCTGAGGATTTGCCCATCACCACCCCTTCCCTGGCTACTCTGGAGAAAGGAGCCGGGATTACCAAGGCAAGATGACCCTGCCCAGGTCCCAGCTCCAGGATGGAGAACTCATTCTCAAGGCAGTGAGTTTCTCCCATTTTCACGTGCCATAGGCAGGAGACAACCACCTTGCTCCTCCCCTTTCAGGAGACTCACCAGTGATTAGCTGATGGTGCAGACACCAAGGCTGGAGACCCTTTCAGGGCTCCCTTAGACTCAGAAAGCCACACATCTGCCATTCCCATTGCTTCCTCCTAACCCAGGCAAGGGCCCCAGGCCTTGCTCTATAAACTGTCCATGTAACCCTCCACTTTTGTTGTTTTCCAAGCAGGAATCAAGAGAGAACAGACTTCCTTCCTTCCTTTTTTCCTTCCTTCCTTCCTTTTTTCCTTCCTTCCTTCCTTCCTTCCTCCCTCCCTCCTTCCTTCTCTCCCTGCCTCCTCCCTCCCTTTCTTCTATTTTTGTGTGTGGGTATATGTGTGTGCTCATGTGTGCATATGAAGTCCAGAAAACAACCTCTAGTGTCATTTCTCAAGTTCTGTCCACCTTTGTCTTTTTTTTTTTTTTTTGAGACAGTTTCTCATCACACTGGAATGCGCCAAATTGGCCAGGCTTGGCTGACCAGCTAGCCCAGGGTCCCTCCCATCTCTGCTGGAATTACAGGCCTGAGCCACCAGAATCAGCTTTATTAACATGGTTTGAGGGTGGAGCTCTGGTCTTCATGCAAATCGAGTGCTTTACTGACTGAGCCACTCCCTAGCCCAGGAGGCTATTAAACCAGGTCCATGGCTCAGAGACAGATGGGACTTTCAACTTCCCCCTCCATGTGAGTTCAAATCTCTGGTCAGTCACCAGCATTCCACATGCAGATGGAGAAAGCAAAAATCAGCTACAGGATCTCGGACGAGAGGTTCCCAGCATGAGAGAGGTGTGCAGGCCCTGGGTCCTACCGGCAAGAGTGGCCTCTTGTCACCTTCACCAGAGACTTAGTCTAGGACCTTCTCAGCCTGAAGTCAGGGCAGGTGGGGGTCTGTAGGGAGGGCTGCAGAAGAAGAAAGACTTCTCCATACCTCCTGATTGGAGTTGAGCTTGGAGTCACCAAAATTGAGGCTCAATCCCTGCTTTAGAAGTCACTGACAGCCAAGCTAGTTTCAGGTCTTCAGTTTCCTCAATCACCAAACAACGGCATCACCAACGCTCTCCTGCTCAACTAGTGGATTAGTGCTAGGAGGTGCTGGGGGAAGGGAAGGAGTCCTGTGAGTTTGAAGAGGCAATGGAGAGCAGATGTGTATTACAGCAGCGACAAGTGGTCCTCTTCTCCTTCAGAACCCTTCCAAAAGGGCCAGGATCCAGCTGGCTTCAGAGCTAGGTTTCCCATCAGTCTGGACACAGGGGTGCCCTGAAACTGGGTAGACAGATGAGCTAAGGACAGGAAGCATCCATTAGCATCTTTTTGTGTTCTCCCAAAGGTCTAAGAAAACACATGAACAAATCAGTAGATCAGGATGATGTAAAATCCATTCAGCTGCTGGGGGCAAGTGTGGTGGTTCTTTGTAAAACCATTATGGTGTGTGTGTGTGTGTGTGTGTGTGTGTGTGTGTGTGTGTGTGTGTGTGTCTGTGTGTGTGTGTGTGAGTTCGTGCATGTGGGGATCAGAGGTCATTCCTCGGGAACTGTCCACTTTGGCTTTTGACACAGGGTCTCTCATGGAGTGAAACCCATGGGTAATTTGCTCGCCTCTGTCTCCCCACACTGAGAAGACACATGCAGCCATGCTCAGACTCTTTTTTATGTTAGTTCTGAGCATCTTTATGCTTTCCAAACTTCACTGATTGAGCCATCTCCCCAGCCTCGTGAGATAATGCCAAGTGAGTTTTCCGTGTCCTCCATGGCTGAGTGGGAAAGGAGAGGCTGCTCTGCACACAGGGTTACTCACACGACCTCTTGGGTGGTTCGCATGCTCGGGGCCACAACGCTTCAGTGTGCAGACCGCAGTCCTATCCAGTGCAAAGCTGCAGAGTAAAGGCTGGTCCCACCTGAAAGCAACTCCAGCTTCTTTCCCAAGCCGACATCAAACTAGCCAGCCCAGGATGTTTTACCAGAGCAACAGAAGGGAAACTAAGACACTCCCTACAGCTTGTCTTCCTGCTGTGGATTCCATTTCCCTAAAGACTCACTTTGCTTTTATTTGGGGGCAGTGGTGCTCTGGAGGGCAGAAGAGAGTGTTGGAGTCCCTTGGAGCTGGAGTCACAGGCAGTTATGAGTCACATGACGTAGGTGCTGGGAACTAAGCTTGTGTCCTCTAGATGAGCATCAAGCAATCTTAACCAGCTCCCTACTGTGATTTGAACATCAAATGTCCCCCCAATGGGTCTCAAGTGTCCCCCAAAGACCTATATGTTGAGGCTTGGTCCTAGGTTGGTACTGTAGGGAGTGTCTTAATTTCAACTGCTTTGGTAAAATATCCTGTCCTTGTTAGCTTTATGCTAGCCAGACACAAGCTAGAGCCATCTGAGAAAAGAGAACTTCAATTAGAAAATTCCTCCACCATGGAGGGCCTCACTCTACCCAAGGATTGGAGTGGAGATTGGGTGGGGAACTGGGGGCCTGGTGGGGAGGATTGGGGAGGAGGGGGAGGGAGAGAGAGCTGGGATTGACATGTGAAACAAACTTGTTTCTAACTTAAATTTAAAAAGTGAAGAAAAAAAGAAATTTAGCATCAAAAATTACAAATTAAATAAAAAGAAATTTCCTCCATAAGATGGGACTGTAGGCAAGCCTGTAGGATTTTTTTTTTAACTTGTGATTGCTGTGGGAGGTCTCAGTTCACTGTGGGAGGTGCCATTCCTGGCCTGGTGGTCCTGGGTTCTAAAATAGAGCAGTTGGAGCAAGTCATGGGGAGCAAGCAGCTCCCTTCCATGGCTTCAGCTCCTACCTCTGGGATCCCACTCTGACTTCCTGCCCTGACCTCCACACCCATAATCCTAGCAAAAGGGAAACTAAGACAAGCAGACTGCTAGTTCAAAGCCAGCATGGCCTACATGGTGAAAACCTGATTCTGAATGGAAAAAGGAGAGGGGAGAGAAGGAAGTAAAGAAATAATGAATGAAAAATAGAAGGAAAGAAAGGCCACTTCTGATGAAGTCCCCAATGTCTTACACAATAGAAAGCTCAAAACTAGAAAAACTGGAAGTTCCCATTTCTTTATTTCTGCAACAGACCAATAATACACTCACAAAAAAAAAAAAAACACCCAGAGCAGTCAGTGTGGGATAACTAAGCCTCAATGGGTCTAAAGCATGTGTGTAGATATTTCCTAACAGTCAGCCTGGGATAACACCAGCTGAGTCTGATGAGAGATGTCGTGGACCTATGTACAGCGAGCACATCACCTCAGCAGATGCCAGCTCAGTGGACCCCCTCCCCTGGGGTAGAGCTGGGGGGTATATAAGGCTAACCCCTTCCTGGAATAAACTGAGCCTGTTGTTTCAACTTGTTCCCCATACCTGTGTCGTTGGTGTCGTGTCTACTTTTCCCATCCCCAAGGGACACCCATCGGGACCCTGCAACAAGGCCGGAGGACCTGACTCCCCAGAGCCCCACAAAGGCAGGGCGTGGTGGCATGCACCTGTCATCCCAGACCAAGCAGAAATCCCGGGAGTTCATAGGCCAGCTAGCTTGGCATTCTCAGGGTGGCAACAACAAAAAAGAAACTTCGTCTCTCAAAGGTGGAAGCTGAGGACCAGTATCCAAGGTTGTTCTTCAAGCTCCATTCAAACGCCGTGGCGTGTACACACCCACACTTGCATGTGTGAACACACGCACAAGCCACCTTCACACATACGAACATACGCACCGCACGCAAACATATGAAAACTCAGATTTCTTTTTTAAAAAAAAATATGTAGACAAGAACTACACAAGCCAGCAAGCTGGCATTTCAGAAGACACGTAAAATAATTCTAGACGAAATGAGGGCAGACTGTGTCATAACGGGCACAGGCAGACTACACGTCATGAGAGGACAGGGTTTGTGGGGCTGGGTCCACGACCTGGAGGAGGCTTCGGAGTGATCGGAAGGCTGCGACTCCAGAGGCCTCAGTGTTCATGCTAGCTAGTCCTTGTCCCAGGTATCAAGACTACAACCAAGATCCTGTGTGTCAGGCCACAGCAGCTCCAGGGGCTTTTACCGCGGGTGTCTGTAACCACCTGTGCTAGCTTGCCATACTCCCTGTACTTCCTTACAGTCTCTCGCCTGTGTCCTCTGGTGTGACACACCTGGAAATGAGGTACCTGCTTCAATCATACTGTCTCCGACCTCTGTTTCTCGCCCTCGGTGAAGAGTCGTTGCAGAAGTTACTAATGACCCCTCCTCGGGGAACACAGTCAGAAGAGGGTTTATGTGGCACAACCTCCTGTGTCACCCCCTCAGGAACACTGTCCGACACTTTTGAGACAGGGGCTCTCATTGGCCTGGAACTCACCAAGTAGGCTGGCTGGATGGCTGGCCAGGGAGCCCCAGGGCTCTGCGCATCTCTGCCTCTCCGGCGCTGGCATTATAAGAACACCACAATGCCCAGAATTTTTTTGTGAGGCGTCTCTCCAACCCCTCTGCCTTTTAAACTGATTTATTTTTACATTTTTTTCTTACACCTATAACCCGGATGTTGAGCACAGTCCCCTATATACCCTGTCCTTCCTCTCCCCCCCTCCTCCTAGTCTCCCTAAATGTTTTACCCCCTAAAAATTTTCCTTCTGCTTTTTGTGTACATGAACAGTTTATGATCTGTATAAGATCTAGGAACCACAAATGAGAGAAAGCATACAGCATAAAGCAAGTTTCTGTGTCGTTCAGTCTGTGGACAGGTCTTACTGTCCCTGTGTTAACCAGTTGTGTCTGACTAAAACAAATAACAGTCAACTAGGAAAGTGAAGGCTTACTGTGACTCACAGCTTCTGAGGCCTTGGCCTGTGAGACAGCCCACTACTATAGGCCGAAGTCAAGATAGCACACATAGCAGGAGTGTGCATCCCAGCAAAACTGCTCAGCCCACAGGCATGGAGCAGGAGAGGACAAGGAGGAGACCAAGGCTCACAGACCTCCATCAAAAGTACACCCCCAGTGACCAGAAGAGCTCCCGCTGGGTCCCACTTCTTCAAGGGTCTGCCACCTTCCAGGGGCACCAGGTCACGGTCCAAAGTTTCAACACAAGACTTATTGAGAGACTTTTCCAAACCCAAACTAATGGATTGCCAATGTTACAGACAGGGAAAGCATAGCTCAGACTAATGCCTCTCTTATACTCCATTTTGCCAGGCTATCAAGACGTTGGTGGGACTTGGAGGCTAGTTAGTTGGTCAAGTTCTTGCCATGAGGCATGAGATCTGAGCTTGAATGCCCAGAACAAACCTAAGAAAAATCCAGATGTGGGACTAGAGAGCCAGCTCTCCAGCGGTTAAGCGTGCTTACCGACTTTGCAGAGGACCTGGGTTGAACCCACGTGGTAATTAATACACAACCATCTGTAACGCCAGTTCCAGGGTATCTGTGTCCTTGTCTGATCTCCACATGCACTACACACATGCAGTTCACATGCATACATGCAGGCAAAACACTCATACACATGAAATTCAAGTAGATAGACAGACAGACAGACAGATGGATAGATGCAATGGCACACAGCTATAATTCCAGCACTTAGAAGCAGAGGCAGGAGGATCAGGAATGCAGGGCATCCTCAGCTAAGCAGAGTTCTGAGGCAGCTTGGGCTACAGGAGACCAAGGAAAGAAGAAGGGGGAGGGGGAAAAGGAAGGAGGGAGCTGAGACAGAGGGAGGAAAGGCAGAGAGAGGAGAAGGAAGGGAGGGAGGAATATGCTAGGTGTTGATGGGCCTGAGGCCTCTGCACACTCCTTTTGGCATCTCCCCAGTCCACAGGCCTGAGTGCCCCTGACCGTCAGGCTCCAGCAGTCACCCACACTGGGCCTGCAGTCACCTGTGGCCAGCGCCTGTGGATGGGAATAAAGCACCTCTGTGTCACCTCCTCTGTTGCCATTGTGTCTGCCCTATGCTTTACATGACCTGGCCTTTGCCAGCCCTTCGCACTTCCTGGCTTTGCCCTTTGGGCGGAATCAAGGAGCAAGAGCTGTGTGGTGGATCTGCTGGCTGCAGGCTCCCCCTGACTTCTCACAGGGCCCAGTGATCCAGGAGCTGAGGGCAAGGCTGGAGGACTCCCAGCAACGGGAATGGTGGTCAGAGAGATG
Source organism: Mesocricetus auratus (assembly GCF_017639785.1). Taxonomy (NCBI): domain Eukaryota; kingdom Metazoa; phylum Chordata; class Mammalia; order Rodentia; family Cricetidae; genus Mesocricetus; species Mesocricetus auratus. The sequence goes on from NW_024429266.1 coordinate 69,716,155, forward strand.
CCAGCGCTGCACACAAAGGAGCTGAGTCCCACAGAGTTACGCAGCTGGGATAGCTGGAGGAGGGGTAGTACCTTTGCTGTGCTGGTACCAGGGACCACTCTTCCACCTACAAACCCCGTGATAAATCCTGATCTTCGTATCACAGAACAAGGGAGACCATCAAAGCACAGAGAGATTAGGAGAACCACCCAAGGTCACACAGCAATTCCTTTTCTGGTCAAATTCATCTTGCTATTCCTCAAACTCTTAAATGTATTCAAGAGGGTCTCCAAGAGTGCCGAATGCTGTCCCCACCCAGTTCATGGTACTTTTCTGGCTAGCATCCTGGGAGTATTTATCCAATGAAAGGAAACTAAAGTTACTATCCAAGGAAGCAAGCAGTTATATTGAGGCCCATTCCCCACCCCAGAGGTTCAATGCTTCACATAATGTCCTTGGCTGCTGCCTTCCTCTCTTCCACCTTCCAGAAGGAAGGGACATCACGCCATGGCCTTCAGTGGCTAGAAAACAAATTGTGTCATGCTCCTGCTTCCTGTGGTTCTAGGAAGCCCAGCTGGATTGCTTTGTCCATCAGGTGTGGAGGGATTAGTTGCAGGGCCACAAGACAGGGCAGAGATGAGAGTCAGGGGACACACTGACTAGCCCTAGAACACACGCTCTGTCTCCATCCTACACCTTCCCCCTAGAGAGCCAGCTCCTAGGTCTCATGACTTCCATCCTCACCACAGGCCTTACCCCCGCCCCTCCCACCCATCATAGGACCTAGGCCCACAATTCAGAGTGCAGAGCTATCAGGAGTTCACCTGGGCTTTCCCGTAGGCCACAGTCACCGCCTCATCTCCCTGCACATGAGTGTCTTTGGTTCATAGACAAGTGAGCTCTCCCAGGCGCTCAGTATGACTGGGCCCTCCACAAACGCACACCTTCAAGAATTCATACAGAAGTCACACCCAGGCTGGAAACTTCCAGTCTCCCAGGTCTGTCTTCTCACAGAGTTGGGGCCCTCACCCCAACACTCACACTGCAAGATGAGGAGAAGAGGGGTTCTCTTATTACCCAAAAGCTGCTGCCCTAGGGCACTCTGAAAACAATAGAGAAGGCAAGCGGACTGCACCTTCAAGGCCATCACACGAAGAGTAGTCCAATTAGGTCTATCTGGAAACTTAAGCTCTAACTAGTGTTTCTCCAGCTTCAACCTAGGCCACCTGGAACCTTCACTGCACTGTAGATACAGATTCAGAGCCTGTGACTAGCCTCAAGGTTGGGCCTTTCCAATGGGTTCTCAGGAGATGTGGATGTTACTTACCTTGGGTAGCAAAAGTTTGAAAAATAGTATCTTAGGCCAGCTTGATAGCTCACCAAGTAAAGGCACTTACTACCAAGCCTGATGACCTGAGTTCAATCCCTGGGACCCACATGGTAGAAGCAAAGAACTGACTGACCTTTTCTGTGTGTATGAGTATATGTACATGCATGTATAGGTTCACACATGTGCTAGAGTATACATACACCTGAATGTGTGTGTGGGCTCAGGACACTGCCCCCTGTTTTCTGATGAGGCTATCTCCCTGGCCTGGAGCTCACTGATTCAGCTAAGCTGGCTGGCCCGTGAGTCCAGTGAGCAGGGTCTTGCTTACGTGCCCTCCTGGCTAGGCTCAGGACAGAGCGCTCTCCAAGAGCAGTTGTGGTGAGGCTGGCACAGGAGCAGGTAGGAGGCAGTGGCCCTAGGGAGGGACTTGCCCCCGTCACTTGTGCCTGTTTACTCTCCAGAGAGCCAGGAACTCTCGGAACTTACTGGAACTCCTAGGACTGCGTTTTACTGGAAGGAAATAAAAACAGGTTGGACTCCTGCCCCAGGTTTGTCCAAAGACTTAATAACCTAAGCTAGACTGTCTGGCCAACTGGCGGAGGTGACCATGGTGAAAAGTATTACCCACCTGGGCCCAAGAGTCTGGGGGCGGGGTTTCCCACAGGGAAGCATCTAGAAGAGGTGGCTGAGTGGGAAGAGTCTGGCTATGAGAATGAAGCAGACAGGGCTGCTGTGTAGCTTTGAGCTGATTACTTAACTTGTCTGAACCTTTGTTTCCACGTGCTTTCTTTGATGGCTGCTGCAAAGTTAGCAGTGGCAGACAGCCTGCCTCCGAGCAAAGGTGGCGGCTTTAGCAACAGAGACCTCATTTGTGAAGGCTGCTGGGGACCCTAGTGTTCTGGACACCCGACACTCAGAACTGCTGGGGGAAAGCTCTTCCCATACGGCACAAGCAATGTGATGACTTGGTTTCCCTCAGATCACCTTGGACATCATGACACCTCTTTCCCTGAGATGTCATGGGTGTACCCTGCATCCTGACCATTTCTGGTTTGTTGGGTTTTGAGACAGAGTCACACGGCTTGACCTTCTGATCTGCCTGCCTCCACCTCCCAAGGGCTGGGATTGCAGGCATGCACCCCTATGCCCAGGGCACCTTGCACGCCATGCGAAGCACTCAGCTGACTGAGCCAGACGCCTCCAGCCCCACCCAGCCATCCCCACAGGGTCTTCCTTGACTTGGAAGGTGACTTGAAAGCAGAGGTCCTTCCCTCCCTGACATAAAGCACCATTGCAGTGCCTTTTTATTTGTTTGCTTATTTTAGCTCGAGATTATAATATAATTACATCATTTCCCCATTCCTTTTCCTCCATCTAACCCCCATGTCTCTTCTTGTTCTCTCTCAAATTCATGGTCTCTTCTTTCATGGATTGTTGTTATCATGTACTTATGTATACATTTATATATCCAGATGTATGCGTAAATGCATCAATACAACCTGCTCGATCTGTATAACATTACTCGTATATATGTTTTCCAGGATAACCATTTGGTCCGTGGTAGTGTTTCCAGCAGATGGAGGATACAGGGCAGGGGGAGAATACAGATGCAAGGGAGACCTGGAGAAATTTCCAGCACTGAGTATTGGAAAGGAGGTCACAGAGCCTTCAGGGCATCCTCTCACTGGAGGAGGGGCAGCAGCCAACTGGGAGGTGGTAATGGCTTCCTGGCTGCAGAAATGGTCCCCTGGCCCCCTGCACAGATAAAGTCTTGGAGGATCCATTTGTCCCTTGTCTGCTGTGTTAGGTTGATGATCCTCCCCTAGTTCAGTAGCCCTGCTCTTTCCACATGTCCTTCAACACCCCAGAGATACAGTGTCCCTCTTGCAATCTGCAGAGCAGGTGAAGGGCAGGCTGGGATCACACCCTCACCAAAGTCAGCCTCACACAGATAAAGAAATGCAGGGTTCCAGTAGAGCCACCAACCTCCAACCAGAGGCTTGCTTGTTCTTGGCAGGCGGAGTCACTTAAGGTGCACTTCCTATTGCACAGATGCTGAGCCTTGAGCCAGGACAGTCTAGCAGAAAGATGAAGCTTCGGCACTTATAACCGGGAGTGAGGTCCGTGTCCTAAGATTTGGGGCACATGCTTATCTCAGGGAGCATTATAAACATGCATGTAAGGAATTATATATGTACGCTGAGTGTGAGTGTGCATGTGTGTACATGTATGCACATGCACAACTGTGCATTATCTGCTGTATTGTGAGCTCCTTGATGGTGGAGACAGTGAGTTGATTGATAGATGATAGATAGATAGATAGATATGATAGGCAGTTGTAGATATACATGATCTATAGAAAAATAGAGATGATGGATGGATGATGAGATAGATATATAATATAGATAGATAGATAGATAGATAGATAGATAGATAGATAGATAGATGGCATCAAGACAGGGATTCACCTGTCCACCTGTCTCCACCTTCCCAGCACTGGGATTACAAACATACCCATTGTATATGTTTTTACACATGCACATGCATACATTCATGCATGTGTTCACATGCGCACACACACACACCATCTTTTTAAAAAACTCATTATGTCTTATGTACGTTTCAGATTTTGTGTGGGGCTTCATGCAGCCTACAGCCTACAGGGTGAACATGTAAGACGAGTGGGAAATTCTTGAATTCAGCCCTTTGTTAAGAAACTTTTCCCTAGGTCTGCTGACATCCTTGTGTCCCCACACCAGGTGCACCTGTCTAGATAGTGAGCCCCAGCACCCAGGTAAAAAGTGGGGTGCTGTAGTGCCTGCCTACAAACAGGGTGGAAACAGGCAGATCCCTAGGACTCGCTGGACAGATAATCTAGCAGAACGGACAAGCTCTAGGCCACCAAGAGACTCTGTCTCAAAAACTAAAATCAAGAGGGACTGACTAAGACCTTCTGAGAAGCCCCGGGAACCAGGGGGAGAGACCTACACACATAGGAGCTGTCCCGGAAAATTAGGGAACAGACAACAGTGGCAAAGCTGACAGATGAGCCAAGAAGCTTTCTATACCAGGGGCTTCCAACCCAAGTCTTCGCCACTGTGCCTTGAGTACCGTGGCTGCAGGTCTGCTCTGCTGATAACGGCATGAACCCACGGGATGTGCTCGGCACCTCCTTGGGACAGGGTCTTAGAGAGCTCATATTGCTTAGAGAGCAGAAGGCCCAGACAGATCCACTCTAGAGGTGAGCTGGGCCTGGGGCCCACATTGGCACTGGCTTGTTGAGTGATCCTGGGCCTCAGCTCCTCTGTTCAGTGGAGAACTAGATGAGGAGGTCTCTCGTTTCATCTGCCCTCAGTGACTCTTGCGCATGCTCCAAAATGAAGCTGTGCGAGGTTAAAGGTCGGTGAGGAAGTGGGGCATGGCTCAGTCAGTAAAGTGCTTGCCATGCAAGCGCGAGGACCCGAGTTTAATCCTCCAGATCCTATGTGGAAAACCCAGATTCAGCAGTGAATGCCTGGAATCCTGATGCTGGGGGAAACAGAGACAGGATTCCTGGGGATTGCTGCAGTTCAGCCAGTCCAGCCAAACTGGGGAACACTAGATTCCATGGGGGACCCTGCATTAGAAAATAAAATAAGGAGAGCAACTGAAGTAGATAACTGTTGACATCTCAAACACCACACACACACACACACACACACACACACACACTCACGATGGAGAGGATGTTATTAAAGAGTGTCTTGCAAAGAGAGCCGCTAGCAAGCAAAGGTGTGCCTGAGGGGCCTGCAGCAACCCAGCGCATCCCTCAGTGGCCTGACACATTGACCATGTTTGAGCAGACAGCTTTCCTGGTTTTAAGGAGGCATTGGGGCTGCTGAAGCAGTTCTGCAGGTAAAGGCAGTTGCTACCAAGCCTGATGTCCTGAATTCAATCCCAGAACTCACACAAAAGTGGAAGGAGAGGGTCAGTCTCCCGGGATTACAGGTGGGCAGATAAGAAACAGGAAGGGTGTGTGTGTGTGTGTGTGTGTGTGTGTGTGTGTGTGTGTGTGTGTGTAGGGCAGAGCCTCAATTGAATCCTGGCTTAATTTATAATACAAACAAAAGAACTCATGTATTAGGAAATTTTAGCCAGGTGGTGGTGGCTCACGTCTTTAATCCCAGCACTTAGGAGACAGAGGCAGATGGATCTCTGTGAATTCCAGCCCAGCCTGATCTACAAAGCAAGTTGTAGGACAGCCGGAGCTGTTCACACAGAGAAACCTTGTCTTAAAAAATAAATAAATAATAAATCACTGAAATTTTGAACTGACTAGTTGTTTGCTAGTAAAGGAGTTAATATTTTACACTAATTAATTAGTTAATTGAATTTGCACATGAGGGTTAGCAAGCTGGCTTGATGACTGAAGGCACCTACCTCCAAGTCTGATGACTTAACTCTCCCATCCTGGGAAGCTGCGTGGCAGAAGAAGAGATCTGGATCCTGCAGGTGGTCCCCTGCCCTCCACTGACATGCCAGGCACCTGCTCCTCCCCCATACCAACAAAAGCACACGTGATCATTTCTTAGATGGCCTGCCTGCTTCTAAAAGGCTAACCAGTTTTATTGTGATTTCCAGGCCTCCTCCACGTCCTCCTCTGCTCTCCCTAGGTCATCATACTTGAGTCTTTTTTAGCTCTTTTGTATTTACTTGTCTCTACATCTCTAGCACCCCTAAAACTGTTTTGTTCGTTTGCTTTGCTTTTCTGCTCCTGATGACTCTGTCCTAGGCATCTTCCAGTGTGTTTGCTGCTTTCATAATGCTGTGACCCAATGCCTCACAGAAACCACTTAGGGAGGAAGATTTGGTCATGGCTTATGGTTTGACATGGTAGCAGAAAAGACATGCAGATTGGCCTGGCCTGCGGGGGTAGGAGAAGAGACAGGGCTGGTTCGCATGACACAACGCACACAGAACCTGGACAGTACCAGAGTGGGTACAGTCTTTAACAGCCTGCTCCCAGAGGCCCAAATCCACAGCCTGAAAAGACCACAAGACACCACCCCAGCAGGAGGGATCAAGCATTCAAAACTTGTGAGAGAAGTGCTCTTAGGGAGTGTCCTCACCAACTCTGCCACCTGTGGTCCCCACTGAACCTCCCTTCTTCCTCAAACTCCATGCAAGGTTTCATGGTAATTAGATGCATTGTATTCAGTGTCACTGGTGTTGTGACTGCTCATTCACCATGTGGCAAGCTATGTTGGCTTTTCCTTCTGTGGACATTCTCAGCCCCCAGGGGTTAGCAATTGTTTCATTTTTTTCCCCATGTAGTCATTGTTAACTCAATCTAAACAGTCAGTTGTCTGTCTCTGCACTTATCCCCTTTCTGTCAAATGTCCTATCAATGAGGCTAAGTCCCTTCTAGAACCCTCTGACACACTTGCCTGGATTCTTCCCTTTCTCCTGGGCCCACAGCCACAGCCTGTTTTCTCTCTTGTCCACGATCCTGAAGAATCCTTCAGTCTCTCTCCTGGTTTAGATTTTGTGTGGTGATTTGCTCCCTTGTTTGAGTGGAGCTTTTCCGCAAGTAGCTTTTTAAGAAAAGGTGTTTGGGAGATAAAGTCTTGAGATCCTATGTGTTAAAAATGAGGCCCATGGCTAGATATAGAGTTCTTGGCTGGTACAGTATAGACAGACTCTACAATGGACCCATGAGACCTCCCTTCTGGAACTCATGGCCTTGCACAATAATCCCCTCCCGCAACTGCTGGCTTGTGACTAATAGGATGTGGCAGAAGAGGTGGAATGTTACGTCTAAGATTAGATTCTGTCGTGGGTTCTTTTGATCCTGTGGATTCCTTTCTCTGGGGAAAGCCACATCAAGGACAGCCCAAGACTGGGAGCTGAAATGTCCTTCCAACAAGCGCCTAAGTAGACTTAGAAACAAATTTTCATCAGTTCCAGGGAGATGGCTCTGTCAGCAAAGCGCTTCCCAAGCAAGAACAAGGACCTGAGTTCAACCCCAAGATCGCTAAGAAACAAGCCTGACGTGTGGCACAGGCTTCTAATTCTGACTCATACGGCTCGCTAAGGGACTACAAGTGAGCATGACCTCTGACCTTCATGGTTTGTGCACTCACGTGCTTGCCATATACGTACACACACAGAAAATTCTCTAGTCTCAACCGAACTCTGAGATGACTCTGGTCTTGGGTACAACCTCTTGAGAGACCTTGAACCAGATGTCGGGCTAAGCTCCCCCTGACTACAGCCCCTGAGAAACTATGAGAAAATGCAAGCTTTTGGAAGCCATTTGGTTTCAGAACAATTCGTTGTGCGGCAGTTAATAGTCAGTGTGGTTGGAGATTTTTTCCTTTCGTGTGTGTGTGTGTGTGTGTGTGTGTGTGTGTGTGTGTGTGTGTGTGCGTGCGCGCGCGCGCTCGCACATGGAAGCCAGATGTCAGGTATCTTTCTCAATCA
>NW_024429266.1:69728925-69738925 GCF_017639785.1 Mesocricetus auratus
GGTTTTTTTTTAGACAGAATTTCACTAGGTAGTCCTGGCTGCCCAGGAACTCCCTAAGTAGACCAAGCTGGACTCAGACTCACAGAGTTCCACCTGCCTCTGCCTTCTGCATGCTGCCACCCTGGCTCTCAGTTTCTTTTAGAGAGAGAGAGAGAGAGAGAGAGAGAGAGAGAGAGAGAGAGAGAGAGAACGCACTCACATATGAAAGCTAGAAGTTGACTTTCATCAGCCAGATGTCTTCCCCGTCATCCTCTCTCTTATTTGTAATCCTTTGAGACACGCCTCTCATTGAACCAGGAGCTCAGTGATTAGGCCTGGTTAGCCCTTGACCCTCAGGGGTTCTCCTGGCTCTGCCTCCTCATTTCTGGGATCACAGGCCCACACCTGACTTTAACTTGAGATCTAGGGATCAGCCTCAGTGGCTGAGTCTTTTGCTCTTCTCCACAGAGATATCTCTCCAGCCCATTGTATATTTTTACAATATCTCTGAGGTCGATTATCCAGGTGTTTTTCCCCCTATATGACAGCAAGACACAAGAGTTGTCACAATTGACTGTATTTTACCCTGACACAAAAACCTGTTCATCTACTTCATTCTTACTGCCATCCGTCATGAGAGCATCCTTTGCAGAGAAAGAAAGATGTGACTATATCAAGACAATGGGACAATTTGGCAGGTGGCTACATGAATAATGCTAAAGGAATTTCCAGATAGTTGCCCTTTCTGGTTTTTTTGTTTTGTTTTCTCGAGACAGGGTTTCTCTGTGGCTTTGGAGGCCATCCTGGAATTAGCTCTTGTAGACCAGGCTGGTCTCGAACTCACAGAGATCCGTCTGCCTCTGCCTCCTGAGTGCTAGGATTAAAGGTGTGCGCCACCACCACCCGGCTAGTTGCCCTTTCTTAATCATGCTGTGGAATTAACTCTCTTCCTCACGGGACGCTGAATTATAAGATTCTCATGGTTCAATGATTAACCCAACAGAACAATCATGGTGGTGTCCCAGCCACTGGGGAGAGAAGAAGCAGGAAAGCCAGGCATGTCCCAGCACCAGGCCTCAGAGCCAGCAAGATGGCTCAGCAGTTAAAGTCATGTACCACCAAGCCTGATGACCTGAGTTTAATCCCCAGGGCCCACATGGTGGAAGGAGAGAACCAACTGTCCTCTGACCCGCGTACATGGGCTGTGGCATGTGTCCCTTCCACAAACAAAACAAATAAATGTATTGTGAGTTTTAATTAACACTGGTGGCGAGTCTACATATGGGGAGAAACCCGAAGGTGAGAACCTCATCCCGAGCACACAGGTCCTGGCATCTTGTCCATGGAAAGTGCTGAGCCAAGCACAAATGGTTCCCACTGTTTCATCAGCACTGCCAAGCCTGGGTAGTCTGGCAAGCATGCAGTCTTTCGGAAGGTGAAAGCTGAAGTGGGTGTTGTGGAACCTATGGAGGGCCTGGGGCCCAGGCACCTCAAGACTGCAAGGTCACCACTGCCGACTGTGGACAGTTGGAACGCATCGAGGTGAGCATCTTAACCAGCAGATCCATGCTTCGGCACTCAGGAGAGGCCCCAGTCCCCCTTAATATCCCACGAGGTCTACTCCGACAGCTTTCAGTCCAGGACCCAGCCATGGGATGGTGCTGCCCACATTCCCACGTTCAAGGTGAGACTTCCCATCTTAATTGTCCAAATCTAGACACTCCCTCACAGATGTGCCCAGAGGCTGTTTCCTGGGGATTCTGGATCCTGTTGAGTTGACAATCAGTTTTAGCCATCACACCTGGAACGCCTCCCTGATCTAGCTGAGCTGCTGTTCCTCAAGACAGGGTGGCTGTTGACATTCACCTAATCCCTAAGAATTTTCCACAACCCCCAGGATGTTGCCCCAGTGATGCAGCGCTGAGGAAGACTCACGTGCCACTTCTACCACAAGCCCTTTAAGATTTCGCCTATAACTTTCTTTATCTGTAACTGGAGGATGCTGGCATCAGCTTTGCAGGGTCCCCTTTGGATATGAAGAAATATCCAAAAGTGTGGGGTGCGCGAGAGGTCTGAGTGTGCTCTGGTACTGTGCCCTGAGGTGTCTGGCCTGCTCCTTCTGAGCCCATTCAGGCCTTCTCTGCCACTGCTCCCCATCTGAAGGACGACAGATGGTGCTGTCAGAGTCTGAGGGGCCTCAACATGAGCCAGTGAAAGCACAGGAGGAAGGCAGGCGAGCCAATGGGTGAGGCGTGGCCAGGGAGGACCTCAACCTGACCGCTGAGGGTGTGCCAGGCCAGCCATTGACGCTCTTCCCATCCTGGAGGAGCGAAAATAAATTAGTCTGTTCTCAGCAGGGCCTGAGAAGGAGTCCTTTCAGGACGTACTAAGAAAGACAACTTGGTGTAGTTCTGTATTTCTCAAACCCAAATAACACAGCTGGGTGGATTGCCCGCTGCCTGGGGAACTCCAAATAGCCTCATAGAAGGAGCCAGAGTACCTGGTTTTCCAGGCTGTGGCAAAGTCTATTGGTGATGGCGAGAAGGACACCATCCCTTCTCAGGTTCTGGCCTTACCATCCTCCCTTGCACCTGTTCGTGACTCCAGAACCTCTTCCAGAGCCTCATGGGTGCCCTGCAGTCACAGGCCCACCACCCCATTTTATATCTCCCTCCACCCATCACCAGTCTCATTGGGAACTTAGCTTAGTACACACTTATTAATTTATGTATGGGCTATTGCCCGACTGCGTGTCACTTCCAGTAAGGAAGGGGGCCTGTGCACCAGTGTATTTCAAGCAAGGCATAAAGTAGACACTCAATGAATGCATGCTGAATGAGTCAATCAGTCAATAAAAGAATATGGTTTTTGTGGGGTAAGAGAGATGGCTCACTTGATAAAACGTCACACAAGCATGGAGACTTAAGTCAGATCCTCAGAACTCTTGTTTAAAAGCTGGGTGGAGTCTTGTGTTTATAATCCCAGCACTAGGGTAGCAGAGACAGGTGGGGGACAGTTGGATCCCTGGGACTCACTAGCCAGCCAGCCTAGTCTACTTAGTTCCAGTACACTGCAATAAGAGAGCCTTCCAAAAACAAACAAAAAACAGGAACTATACCCAAGGCCTACACAGAAGGCACACATGCATCTGGACACACATACACATACACATACACACAAATATAGTATTAGATGCCCCAGGCCATTTTTAACAGGATTTCTCTGTGTAGTCCTGGCTGTCCTGGAACTCATTCCATATACCAGGCTGGCTGCCAACTCAGAGATCCACCTGCCTCTGCCTCCCGAGTACTGGGGTTAAAGGCTTGTCCCGCTGTCCAGCTCCCTGAAGCATTTTTGTTGCTGACTGGTGAGCATCACCGATAGCCTAGAGTCTACCAGTCCTTGAATGGCACCCAGCATCTGCCCCGGGAGCACTGGGCCATCTTCCCATTAGACATGAGCCTGTATGGCGGTGCCATCCAAACAGCTTTTAGTTTGGTTCTCATTCAGCTAGGAAAGGCCACTCCTGACAACATCAATAGGCCTGAGGAACTTTCTGGGTATTAGAAGTTGGTAAATACCATATTAAAGCATTTCTGAGTTGAGGAGATCCAATCAAGTAATAATAAAAGTAGGTTTTTGTTGGGGCATGGCTCAGTTCATGGAGTGCTTGCCTGGCATACGCAAAGCACTGGGTTCCATCCCTGGCACTGCGTAAACCTAGAGCCGTTGTTCACACCTGCAATCCCCGCGCTCTGGAGGCAAAGCCAGGAGTTCACATGTTCGGCTATGTGGAAAGTTTGAGAATGATGGTGAAAACCTTTGCTGTGCGAGCTTGACAGCCAGAGTCTGATCCTAGCAGTCATGTTTAAACAGCAGGTTGGAGAGCAGTGGAGCATGTCTATAATCCTAGCACTCCAATGACAAGATGGGAGACGGAGACAAGAGAGCTGTTGAGAAGCTCACGGGCTAGCCAGACTGGAGCATGAAGTAGTAAAATGAGGGAGAAGGTGAAAATGTGGTCCTCTGACCTACACACACACACACACACACACACACACACACACACACACACAATCAGTTAATTGATGAAGTTAAAAGTGGTCACTATCTACTGAGTTGCTAGTTTCCCACAGTGAGCATGTTACCCTCATCTTCTGTATTCTACTGAAGAGCTGTGATGTGACTGATCTGGTCTTAAAAGACTTCGGAGGCCAGGGAGGTGACTTGGTCTCCTGAAGGCTACACGGTGAAGCCCCAGTTCAGTGCTCTGCTCCTGAATGAGATACCCCTCATATTGTTAGCTGACCCTTTCCCATGGGGCTCATAGCACAATAGGCCATGATATGCAAGTTCCCTCTGCCAGATGACTAGTTAGGGAATTAGATGCTGAAGGGGGGGGGGGCGTTGGGGGAGAATGAGAGAATGGAATAGGGCATCCTGGATTGGAGATTTAGTGGTACCCTGGGCTGTACGTATCACATTTGGGGCTGGCTTGTTATTCCTCCATCACACCTACTGTGAGCTAAAGGAACCCAGTGAACAAGGTAGCAAGTCCTTATCCTGGCTAAGGGATCTGGTTCTCCACTCGGAGAGGAGGCTGTAAGCAACTGAATGTACGGTAACATGTTTGAGGGAGTACACAGAAGGTCCATAGAGAAACCTGCAGGGTGCCAGGGCATAGCAGGTCAGGGGAGAAGGCCCTGCAGAGGGTGGTCTCTCCAACAGAGGGACCTGGGATGCTAGAGAGACAGGCTCATGAAAGTCAGAGCGTCTGCTTGTGAGTGTCGTGATCTTACCAAAGATCATACCCCCAAGACCTGCCACTCAGGGGAGAGGATCTAGGTGGGGCCCCATTACAAGAAGAATGGAGACTGCTCAAGACTCTTCTAGAATGTTTGAGAATTTCTAGAGTGTTCCAGAGCATTCTGCCTAACACCTCCTCCAACGAGCACTTCTGCTGAAGTGCTCCCCCACCCCGCCCTCCCTGGCTTTCTTTACTTGACCACATCTGAGGAGTTTTTGATGGGAGGAAGGCCCTAGGAATAGGGTTTTCTGAGGACAAGGAAATGAACTGCTCACAGTGATGAATGTTCTTGAAAAGCAATTTATTTTTTCATGGGTAGCTCGCCGAGCTGGGGAACAAAAGTGCTTTGGCTGCCTATCAAATATTAACAGAGCCTAGCTGTGTTTCCGGCATTTCTCTTTCCTCGCACACGCTCGCCTGTGCCTCTCCGTGTGCACGACAAAAATGACACCGAGTTCAAGGACTCCCTGGGGTCCTTTCCTGAGATAAAGTGGCAGCAGCTTTCATGGGGCCGTGGGACCTTCTCCCTCACTCCCACCCTCTCATTTGCTTCTCTCAGTTGTCCTTCCAGAACATTCTCCCTCCGCTAGCAGGAGGGAGACGAGGGGATCACTGGACATCTGTGCTCAGGGTTCCTCACTTGGGGTCTCCCTTTAGTGTAACCAAATGGGCACAGCCTCTTCCTGGCATCAGCGGCCAGATTCACACAGAGGACAGCTCTCTGCAGTTCTTGGCTCACTCAGGCCTCTCACCCATGCAAGACCATCTCCCGGGTGAAAGGGTCCCAGGCCTCAACAAGTCGGGAGGGCCACCCGGGTGATGGTCACAGAGGGGCTTCTGGGGCGTCTAACAATTCCCTGGAAGCTGATTTGCCAAGTGATGGCTGTGCTTGGCTGTCTGGGAGAATCCCTGAAAGCCCGGGACAGCAGGGCAGCTAGGGCAAAAGGAGCCATTTGGGTCCAGCTGGCCCTTCACAGGACTAGAAAAAAAGCTGTGTCTGGGGCTGGAGAGATAGCTCAGTCGGTAAAGGGCTTACCAAGCACGGAGTCCATCCCCGACACCAATGAATAAAAAAAAAAGGCTAAGCAGGGCTCCCCGTGCTCTGGTCAGACAGTCTAGTCAGTCAGAGACCTCCAGATCAGTAAGACACTCTGGCTCAAAAAGTAAGGTGGAGGCTGGTGAGATGGCTCTGTGGGTAAAGGTACTTGTCACCAAGCCTGACAACCTGAGTTTGATTCACAGGACCCAACATGGTAGAAGAAAAGAACTGAATTCAACAGGATGTCCTCTGACCTCCACACATGAACAGTGGCATGTTCCCTACCCCACTGCACAAATATGCATACATACCTACACACACATACAGAGAGACAGACAGACAGACAGACAGACAGACAGACAGACAGACAGACAGACAGAGAACACGGTCACACATGATTGTAATCCCAGACCTGAGAAGGCAAAATTAGGGCTAACCCTGAGACCTGGTGGTCAATAGCCTAGCCTAGTCAGTGAGCTACAGGTTTAGTGAGAGATGCTGTCTAAAAAACCAGGGTGGATGACTCTGAGGCGCCTAAGATTGACTCTAGGCCCTACATGGATGGACACATACATGTGCACCCACACAGAAGGAGGAAGAGGAGGAGGAGGAGGAGAGAACCATATCTGAAGCATACCACTGAGAGTCTGAGTGTGGACAATTTCAGGAAGCCGGAAGTCTCCAGACACAGACCCTGCATGGAAGACCAGACCCAGCCTATTTGCCTGTGGTCTGACTCTCTGCTTTGGGGCTTGCCTATGGTGCAGTTGTCGGAAATGGGAAACCAGCTGTGATTATCTCAGGAAAGCAGGCTTGTATGGGAACCATGGTAGATGTGTGTTAGGAAGCTTGGCTCAAGGTGTGAGACAGAGGGATTTGTGTCTGCTGTCGTGGGAGGGTAGTGCTGTCCTAACCCATCTTTTATACTCCATAGAAGAAATCTTATTTGTGTGTGTGTGTGTGTGTGTGTGTGTGTGAGAGAGAGAGAGAGAGAGAGAGAGAGAGAAAGTTTTTCCCCTTCCTATGATAAATACCCTGACAAAAGCAACATAGAGGGGACAGGTGTTTATTTGGCTTATAATTCCAGGTTATAAATCCATAATTGTGGAGGCATCAAGGTAACAATTATTTTAAGAGGCTAGTCACACTACATACAGACAGGCAAAGGCAGAGAGAAATGAATACATGCATGCACTCAGCTCACTTTTTTCACTCTTAAATCATGCCTGGGGAATGGCGACACCCACAGTGGATAGGTCTTCCCGCCTCAGTTAGTGTAATCAAGACAGTCTTCCACAGACACACTCGCAGACCAGCCTGATTTAGATGGCCTCTCATTGTGACTTCTCGGATCATTCTAGATTGGTTCAGGTTGACAATTAAAACTATTGGAGCATGTATGTGGTGGGGGAGGGGGAGCATATGTATGTGGGACTGCACTGACCTTTGGTGTTTTCCTCAGGAGCCATTCACCTTTCTTTTTAGAGACAGGGTCTCTCTCTGATCTTGAGCTCCTACACTAGCTAGAAAT
The DNA here is from genome assembly GCF_017639785.1 of Mesocricetus auratus. Classification (NCBI taxonomy): domain Eukaryota; kingdom Metazoa; phylum Chordata; class Mammalia; order Rodentia; family Cricetidae; genus Mesocricetus; species Mesocricetus auratus. The sequence continues at coordinate 69,736,282 of NW_024429266.1, forward strand.
GCCTGCCCTGCCTCTCCAGGGCAAGGGGTACAAATGTGTGCTACCAAGCCCAGCTCTTCATAGAAAGACCTTTACACCTGGCATGGTGACATACATCTGTAATTCCTACGCTTGGAATCTGAGGTAATAGGACTGGAAGTTTGAGGCCAGCCTGGGTTACACAATGAGACCCTGTCTCAAACAAAACAGCAAAGCAAAGCCTTCAGGGAAGCTTCCCTTTACCCACTGGCAACTTGATTCTGGAAACTACACACTACAGACTCCCAAAGCGAAGTCACAGAAAACTTCACATCTTCTCTCGGGGTCTTTTGGATCACAGACTCTGGAGGAAGCCAGGACCCAGTTTAAGAAGTCTACTTGCCAAGCCCTAAGCCTACGGTGGTGCCTGCTCAAGACCTGCATAAAGTCAAGACAGTCAACATTCCCGTGTGGATGGGAAGATAACTACTCCCCTGGTCTCCAAGTCTCTCAGCTACTCCATCAGAGGCAAAAGGGACTTACATGGGAGAATCAGGTAGGCAAGCTTTACAACCCTAGTGCCAAGCAATCACAACCCCATGATGTAAAATATCCAGCTGACCCCAGTCAACCGATGTGCTGGCTAGCATTTTGTCGACTTGGTACAAGCTGGAGTCATTTGGGAAGAGGGACTGTCCATTGAGAAAATGTCTCTGTAAGATTGGCCTGTGGGCAAGTCTAAACAATGTTTTCTTGATTAATTATTGATGTGGTAGGGTCTATTGTGGATGATGCCATGCCCTCACCACCACCACAGGTTGTATAAGAAAGCAGGCTGAGCAAGGCAGTAAGCAGCCCTTCTCCTCAGCCGCCACATCAGCTCCTGCCTCCTGGTTCCTGCTTTGACTTCCTGCCCTGACTTCCTTTGCTGATGGCTGTGATGTGGAAGTGTAAGCTGAAACAGACCCTACCTAAGATGATGCACGAGAGGACAATACTGAAAAGCTGTTGTAAACCCCTGGATTTGCAAGAGGTCTGCAGTTTCAGTGCCAATGCCCTATAGTCTTGATTGGTGTTTGGGATTTTGTTAATATTTTTTATTTATCTTTGAGGACATCATGCATGTATACAGTATATTTTAATCATATTCGCCTCTTCTTCCCCCTCTGACTCCTCGTGGATCCCACATCCACACATGCACACACACTTTCATGTCCTTTAAAAAATCATAGCTTACCGAGTCCAATTAGTGCTACCTACATGTGCAGGGGTGTGGGGCGAGGCATCCCCTGGAGCATGGGCAGCCTACAGGGGACCTCACTCCTAAAAGAAAGCTAACTCTTCCTCCCCCGGTAGCCATCAACTGTCCGTAGCTCCTCAGCTAGGAGTGAGGACTCTGCTGTGCACATGCCCCATCTGTGCCTACTGGAATGCTGACTGGCTTGTCCCCGGGTAGAAACCACAGCTCTGTGAGCTCATGAGTACAGCTATCCTGCCATGTCCAGAAGTGTCGTTTTGCTGCAGTCCTCCCTGGTGACCTCTGGCTCTTCCAGGCTTTCTGTCCACTCTTCCAAAATGGTCCCTGAGCCTTGGCATGCGTGGGGTGTGCGTGAAACAACTGATACTCTTATGGCTGAGCTCCCCAGGATAACCTGTCCTCCTTACTTTGGCCAGTTGGCGGTCTTGGCGTAAACTGTTGTGTTCTCTGAGTGGTGGTTTTTAATCTCAGACAAGGTCTTCTGTCCCCTTGGTCATCCCTGGAACTCTGCTATGGAACAGGAGTCAAAACGCAGTAGCTACTTTTTGAGAAGGATGGAGGCCCATCCAGATTTCCTTCTGCCACAGGCTCCTGCAGCTGCCCTTGGGAAATACAACCAAGAAGATCTTGAACTCTTGTCCAAGCTCTGGAATGACAGGGTCAGCCACTGTCTGTGTTTATGTTATGGTTATTATGGAACCCAGGGCTTCTTATATGCAGGGCAAGTACTCTACCACTTAGCCACATCCGCAGACCCTTCCAATTGGTCCCTAGGGAATGAATGAGGCTCCCAACTGCCAGCCTCCCATGACTATAGACCAAACATGCTTCTTTAAAATTCTCCTGGCCCCAAGGGTTTATGCCCACAGCGACTTGAAGGTTGAACACTCCATAGATCCTATTTTTTTTCAGTGTGTGGAATTGGCCCTGGGGGCACCAACATTCCACATCCTTCATTCGCTAGAGGACAAGAGAGTCCCAGTCCAGAGAGCTACTTTGAGAGGATCCAATATCTTCTCTTCAGGGCGTCATCAATCTCAAGTGTAGCATTGCCGATTCTGCTTGCGGCCCAGCACAGCTGAAGGAAGCAAGCTTCTTTGAGGACCTACTGTCTGGATGAAGCCCTAGGGCATGGAGAGGCTCAACTCTCAGCCAAGTCAGAGCAGGGATTTCACTGGCCTTGGCTAACCCTGTCTTCCAGTGACATCCTCGTAAGTGTAGATGAAGGTGGTGGTCACAGGCCTGAGGAGAGGGCACACCTACTTCCAGAGCTAAGTCACACTAAACCTCAGCTCTTCCTGACTCTCTCTCTACTCCTCCCTCCGTGTGTGTGTGTGTGTGTGTGTGTGTGAGTGTGTGTGTGTGAGTGTGTGTGTGTGTGAGTGTGTGTGTGTGTGTGTGAGTGTGTGAGTGTGTGTGTGTGTGAGT
>NW_024429266.1:69741425-69788925 GCF_017639785.1 Mesocricetus auratus
GTTTCTCCTGACAGCCCCAAGCAGCAGCGGGGTTTATAAACACAAAACTCACAAACATTTGTTGCCAAGTTACAGTTGCAATTTTCACCAATCAGGGTTTAGGGATTTAGGGACTTTCCCTATGTGTTCCATCATTGTTAACCGACAAAAAATGTAAGGTTTCTCAGCCCAACCATTCAGATTCATTTGTTCTTTCTGTTGTTAGGAACGGCCGTGATGTTTTTGAGAACTATGGGGCATAACAGACAGTTTCTGTGTTTAAGGAGGGGGCGGTCAGCTATGGAGGGTTCCCAGCTCCCCTAGGTCTTGTGAACCTGAACTTCGTTTCACTCTTCAGGTAAAGTGGAGTCTGAATTCAAAACGGCGGTACCTAGGACAAGGTGCTTTTGCCTGCTGCCTTCAACTACCCCTTCCCCCAAAATCTAACATCAACCACTTCCCATCAAAGAAAAAATGTCTGAGCATAGCATTCAAACAATTACAACGTTTCCCAGTGACCACTCTGTTGACCAAACACAGCATCAGGCACAGCCGTCGCCTGCAAGGGAGAGTCAGACATGTCCCTATCTGACAAGGGCTCTCTACTTCTGTGTGGAAATTGCTGATTCAGCTAGGCTCTTGATAGAACGTTGGCATATGTAGGATTAGAAGTGAGGACTGCAGCTTCTGAGTCAGCAGGACTGGAGCTGTAGCTCTGTTGGTAGAGTGCTGTTCTAGCATGCATGAGGTCCTAGGTTTGGTCCCCAGCGCTGCATAAACTAGGTGTGATGTCGTATCTGTAATCTCAGCACTTGGGAGGTAGAGGTTGGAAGATGAGAAGGTCAAGGTCGTCCTCAACTGTGTAGAGAGTTGGAGGCTAGCCTGAGCTAGCAACAGAAACAAAAAGATTCCCGTATTTTTCCCATGAGAACTCCCGCCCGCAGGAGTCAGGAACACTTCGCTGTAACAGAAACAGGAAACTAGCAAGGAGGCCCAAGAAGAAAGGGTTAGGCCTGGCCTGAGCCGAGTGGCAGGCTGGTTACCTTGCTGCCTCCTAGCTGGTGCTTTTGGTTGACCTCCAGGTCGGAGGCGGGGCCCAAGGAGAGGCATGACAGGGAACAGATCCTTCAGTTTAGCAGCAGCAGGCCCTCCCTCTGTTGTCTGTGGGGAAAACGGGGAGGGTGGGGGAGCTGAGCAGAGCCTTACCCTGTCCCAAGTCTGTCCCCACAGGCCCTCTGTGATCCTCAGAGGGAGCACATAAAGCTGCCATTGCCCCACCCCTACTTTCCACATGGGGGAAGCAGAACCCCCACAGGGGCGTGGGACCCAAGACATTGATAGATTTTGCGATTTGGGTCCAGAAACTGCCTCCCTCTGTTTCCACACTTCCAGTCTAGAAGGGCCAGTCCTGACCTCAGAGGGGCCCAACCCTGCCTTAACTCCAGTTGGGCATCCTCTCTGTGGGACATTGGCCAAGCAGCACAAGTTACCCACCTTGTCTGAGAGTCACTAACTGGGGCCAATGGGGTCATGTCTGCGTAATAATTTGTGTGTCATTAAAGACTGACAATGAAATATTGGGCTCAGCAGGTAAAGGTGATGATGGCCTGCAAGCCCCCACTCCCACGAGGGCCCTTGGGCCTCCATACATGCACTATGGCATGCATGTGCACACATCCATACACATTCATATAAATAAAATATCATTCAAAAGTGATAACTAGAGGTGGGGAAATGATCTTGGGCCAGGTGCCTGCTGTGCAAGAATGAGAACCAGAATTTAGATCCCCAGAACCAAAGCCACGCTCAGTAGAGCGTGTCTGTAATCCCAGGGCTCCTACAGTGGGATGGGCTGCAGAGACAGAAGGGTTCCCCTAAGCTGGGGCACTCACCAGCGTGGCATACACAATGGCCAATAAGAGACCAGCCTCATGAGGAACTGTTAAGAGAAGCTTTTTCCTTGAGAGAATGCCTTCCCGCCAGCCTGGTTCTAGAGCCGCATCAGTCCCAAATAAACACACAGGAGGTTATATTAATTATGAAGCTGTTGGCTTTGCTTGTTTCTTCCTGGCTAGCTCTGACTTAAGTAATTACCCCATAATTGTCAATCTATGTATTTCTCTTACCGGGGATGTTCCGGGCTTCCTACCCCATGGTGGTTACATCTCGAACTCTCTTGTGTTTCTCCTTCCCAGAATCCTCCTGGACTCCTAGTCCCTCCCATCTAGGTTCCCGTTTGGCTCAACAGTATTTTATTGACAAATGCACAGGATTTCCCCCAACATCTCCTCTTTTCTGTTTAAACAAAAAGAAAGGTCTTAACTTTAACATAGTCAAATTGTATATAACAGAACAGTTATCAAGTAAGAACACAGTTACAATATTTTAGCAAGATTTAAAGAAAATATCATCTATCTCATTCTTGTGAGTCCAAAGTCCTATATGTAGCTTATCTTTTATCATAACTAAGAAAAACTATAATTATAACTATCTGCCTTCAACTCCATCAAAGACCACAGAAGGATAATATATAAACACTAGGATTGACAAAGACATCTTACTGCCTGGACAGTCACCTGAGGTTCCTCTGTAACGTTGGGGCATCCATCTTCAGCCCATAGGCCACAATGTGTCCAGAAGATTTCTCAGGAAAGCAGGAATTTTCAAACTGTCCATCTGCGTTGGCAGTCTGTCAGTCATTTTCTTTGTCCTGCAGAAAGTCTAGTAGACTCTTCCATGAAGCAGGAACCCTGTAAGACGGGGACGTTCCGGGCTTCCTACCCCATGACGGTTACATCTCGAACTCTCTTATGTTTCTCCTTCCCAGAATCCTCCTGGACTCCTAGTCCCTCCCATCTAGGTTCCCGTTTGGCTCAACAGTATTTTATTGACAAATGCACAGGATTTCCCCCAACAACCAGCCTCATGAGGAACAACACCCAAAGCTGTCCTCTGACCTTCACACAAGCAATGTGGTGTGTGTACTCACACACACAGCTACCCGAACATTCACACGACACACACCACATACACAAAGGTGAAATAAAAACAATTTCTCGTCCTCTTATTGCCCAGGGATGAGTTTAGCTGCTGGACTTCCAATGTTCCTTTCTCATCCCCTTTGGAATGCTCAACCGTCTCCCCTGAAATATTTTAATTCCCCTTGTTTCCCATATCGACCAGCTTTTTAAGGTCTGTCTGTGTAAACACCACAAAGATAAATTTCAGCCAAATTCCCACTTGATTTATTCGGATCGGGAAATGCTGAGGGGGCCTAAGTGAATGGGCTTCAGCTGTCCCTTGGGTGGTGAGAGGAGGAATTCATTACCCCTGACCTTTCTGAAAGAGTGCAGTGGGCAAGCCCCGTCCCTGGAAACGAACAGAGCCAGGTTTTCTGTGTCGTGTGCTGCCTTCATGGGCTGCAGCTAGAGCTGAATGGGAATGCATCATTCTTCCAGCAAAGAGGAGGCTGGAGCACAGTGACCCAAGCTGGGGAGCCTGTCCACACTCCAGCAGAGGCAGGGGAGGAAGAGAAAAAACAGGCATGACTCCCTCAGGCCTCAGAGAGTCTCACTGCTCCTCAGAGGGAGATCAGGGCCACACCAACACACAGATACACACACACACACACACACACACACAAGAGATATACACAGAGAGAAAAATACACACAGATGCACACAGAGATATACACAAAGAAAAACACACAGAGAGATATATACACACACATACACAGATACAAACACGTACACACCCACATACACTCAAATACACAGACACACACACAGATGCACAAGAGATATACACACAGAGATACACAAAGAAAAACACACAGAGAGATATATACACACACATACACAGATACAAACACACATACACACCCACATACACTCAAATACACAGACACACACAGATGTACACACAGACACACAGAGATACACACAGACACACAGATATAGAGTTACATACACACACACACAGAGACACACACACATGCTTACAGCCCTGGGAGCACTGCGGTCCCTGTCATCAGCCCTCCTGGCCCCTGTACCAGGATGACTCCTGACTCTCTGGAGTCAGGTGTATCAAATATTTGGATACGATGACAAGATGTCATCTGCAACAGTGGTTCTCAATCTTCCTAATGTTGTGACTTCTTAATATAGCTCCTCATGTTGTGGTGGCATCAACCATAAAATTACCTTCATTATTACTTCATAGCTGTAAGTTTGCTACTGTTATGAACTATAATGTAAATATCTCATATTCAGGATATTTGATATGTGACCCCTATGAAAGGGTTGTTGGACCCCCAAAGGGGTTGTGACCCACAGCTCTACAAAGATCACATTAGAGAACCTCACAGTCAAATTACAAAAAAAAAGGAAGGGAGGGAGAGGGGAAGGAAGAAAGGAAAAAAAGAATAAAGAAAGGGAACAGAAAAGAAAAAAAAGAAATTCTCCCCCAAAAGAAAGAAATCCCTTCTGAGGAGACAATTTCATGTGGAGATTGCTTGCTACTGAGCATAAGGATCAATTTTAGGCAAGTTTACAATTTTGTGTTGGGCTACATTCACAATGACCTTTGGACACAACTGATGAGGGGTTTCTTACCCCAGAGACATATGGAGAGTGAGGTCACTTCCAAAGCCAGGCTTCAGACAGGTGACATCTGAGCCCTCCGACCCATCTGTATTGTCTCTCTGGCTACTTCCTGCCATCCTGACCCTGGCCTGTTTCTCATCCCTTGCTGTATACCACAACTGATCACATGTGTCTTATAGTCAAGACAGAGGCCTGAGCACTAAGCCGTTCTGGACAAGGGATGGAACATACATTCTCTAGATTGCCTGCTCACTGATTGCTGAAACTTTCCACTCTAATTTTGCCTCTTTTCTGTCTTTCCTTTTCCTATGTTTTCTTGCTTTCTGTTGTCATTATATTGAGTTCTCTTTGTTCCTTTCTGTGCCTGTATTTCATCGGTTTGAGAGTTAGGCATTCTATTTCTATTCGTTGATGATGTATTTAACTAACCAGCATTTCTAACCTTCAGCCAAGGGCTATGTGGGACTGAAAACTATTCACCTCTGCCAAAAGCATGATGCATGCCTGAGGCAAGATAATCATAAAGTCAACAGGAGGGTCACAAGTTCAAGTCCAACATGGGTTACATAGTGTGTTCCTGTATCAAAAAACCAAGTTTTCCCACTTCAATCAGTCATGTAATAATCCATGTCGTTGCTATACAGTATTTCAGTTCTACCTGACCAACTCCTTCCATGGATTAATATTTTCTTAGACATAAATTATTTTTCTAAGAGAGGATAAAAAAAACTAAACAGTTTTTCTAACCGAAGTAGACCTCTGGCCTTCCCCTCAGCTCTGTGTGGCTACACCAAGAGGCCATGCCTGAATCCTTCTTCTCTCTTGAGCCAAGGGCAGAAGCAACTATTGAAAGGCTCAGGCCAAGGAAGCAGAGTGGAGTTGTTAAGATTGGGACTGACGATTGATACTGCCAACTTGACAGCATCTGGAACCACCTTGGAGGCAAGCTCCTGGCGAGCTTGTAAGGGGGTTTCTAGACTGTGTTAACTAAAGTGGGAAGACTCACTCTAATGTGGGCTGGGCTCCCGCCCTGAAGAACGAGGAGAAAGTGAGGCGAGCACCAGCGTTCATCTCTCTCTGCTTCCTGACTGTGGATCCCACGGGATCAGCCTCCTCACACTCATGCTGCCATGCCTCTCCGCCAGGGACTGCACCTTCCAACGGTGAGCCAGGATAAACTCTTCCTTCCTCAAGTTGCTCCGTCAGCGTTCTTGTCACAGCCACAACACAAATAACTAGCATGTGTGCTGTTAAGTGAAACATGCTACAGTATCTTCAGAGAGGAGCCCTCCCCAGTCCTGAGGGGAGTCCTCGCCACTAGGAAGCTTGGCCCCCATGTGCCTGCCACTCAGAGCTCATCATCCTGCAGAGGCACCATGGCCTCATGGACCTCTCTTTCCGTATCTTCGTTTCCAGGGCATCCCTCAGCTGGTGGGCCTAAGTGTGAGCCCTGGATCCCATGTAAAAAGCCAAGCATGATGCCTCCTAATCTCAGTGCCAGAGAGGCAGATCCCTGGGGCTTGCTGGCCAGACAGACTGACCTGCTCAGTGAGCTCCATGCCACTGAGAGACCCTGATTCAAAACAGAAAGGCAGGTGGTAAGTGATGGATAGCCACAGAGAAGGGGTTCCTCTAACCTCCATGCCCACACGCAAACAGCAAACAAATCGAAATAAAGATGTCTCAGTAAGTAAAAGCACCTGCCACCAAGCCTGGGGACCTGAGTTTGAGCACCAGGACCCACCTGACAGAAGGAAAACACTGAGCTCTGCAAGTTGTCCCTTGACCTCCACGTGTGCACTGTGGCATGGGCACACACACCACAAAACAAATAAATTAAGATATAATAAAACTTTTTTTAGACAGGGTCTCACTACGTAGCCCTAGCTGGCACAGAACTCATAGAGATCCACCTGTCTCTGCCTCTTGAGTGCTGAGATTAAAGGTGTGAGCCATTACACCCAGTTTATAAAAACTTTTTTTCAAAAGCAGGATTTATTTCTAAATTTTAGCCTGCATCTTCCTCTAGAGTTTGACGATGTGTAATCCACCCAGGGCTTTCTAGCCTGTGGCCATGTTATCCTCTCAGCCTGGGTACGGGGGCGGGAGGGGGGGGCGGGTAGGTCCTGCCCCAAATGATGTGACAGATTTTGATGATCCCTCATGGGAGGTCTCACCCTCCCTGAGGAGTGGATGGGGGAGATTGGGGGTAGAAGAAGACGGGAGGGAGACAGAACTGGGATTGGTTTGTAAAATAATACTGTTTTAAATTTAAATAAAATGGGGTGTAATTCAGGCATGGTGGTGGTATATGACTTTAATTTCAGCACTTAGGAGGCAGACACAGGGAAATCTCTATGAGTCTACATAGTGAGTTCCAGGACAGCCAGGCCTATGTAGAGCGACTTTGTCTCAAAAAATTAACCAACAGTGAAAAGGTGAGAAAGGTACCAGGTGTCTTTCCTCAGACACCATCCAGCTTGAGACAGCGTCTCTCACTGGTCGCTCACCAAGTGGGCTGGTCGACTTGCCAGCAAACCCCAGGAATCCTCTGGACTCTACCTCCCCAGGGCTGAGGTTATAAGGACACAAAGCCACGCCTGGCGCTTTTCACTTGAGTTCTCCAGTGGAGCGCGGATCCTCATGCTTGCATGGCTTTACCCACTGAACTGTCTCCTCAGCCCAAACAGAGCCTCTTTGACACTTGGCACCCAGACCCCCCTCCAGACTGCTAATGTATGGCCCGAGGAGACCATACATAGGTTTCTATCTTATGAAAATGAGGAGAGATGCTCAGCCATGGCAATGGGCTGCTCCAATGCACCGAGCCTCAGTTTCTCTGTAAGATCAGGATACCGGCGTTTGTTCATCCCCAGAGTCAAGGGGAAAGACAGCTGGGAGTGAAGAGTGGACCTTCCAAATGGCACTGCCCCTTCCTTCTGATTTCTCACTCTTGCTCAAGCCCTCACATGCCTGGCTGCCAGCCTCCTGAGGACATGTGGTAGCCAACAGCATTTGCACTTTGGTCCTTCACAGCCCTGCCCCTTGAAATTCATATTACCTCCTATGTGGCCTTTGAAAACCACAGGCCCTTCTTGTCCTGAGATTCCTGCTGTAGATCTGGATGTGGGTGTGGTCCCACTGTGGTGGGAGAAAGGGCTCAGGAGCAGGGCGTGGAGGCAGGAGACATCCCGGAGGTGACGGAGGTCACAATGAAGGGATCCCTGGCAGCTGCTCCTTTTCATCTTGAGAGAACATCTGTGGATTTCCATGTTGTCACCAAACAAACACAAGTGCGGCTTAAGTTTCACAATCCACACAGCTCATTTCGTGCGTCTTTGACAGTTCTTTCGTGTACATGACAGTGGCAAATTTCCCCCCAGGAAGTTAGGGGGCATGTGCCGCACCCTAGGGCCCCCCTCACCCCGGTGACGTTATCCTGACACTCCCAGGCTGGTGACACTGTGCTATCACCTTTCATGTGTCACCTTTTAGCAGATGTAGCTGTGCGTGCGTGTGTGTATGTGTGTGTGTGTGTGCATGTGTGTGTGTGCGCGTGCGTGTGTGAGCTTCCAGGTGGTTGAGCCACATACCTGACTGCCTCTCCTTCCTTCCCCAAGAGGATGAGAACCCTTGGACCTTCTGACTCATGGATTCTGCTGTCCACAGTTAATTCACCCACCTCTGCCTGTCGTAGGCACTTTCCACAGTTTTCATTGAATGTCTTTCTTCCCCCAAGAGTCCTTTCCCTGGAGCCAATGGGAACCTGAGGACCAGCTGGGTAGTGCTGCCTGGTACCTCACAGTCCCCAGTCTGCCCCAAGCTCTTCACCGATGCCTCCCTGAACCCTCATCCCTTCCTGCTTCTGGCCACAGTCACCTTTCTTCAGGCTGTGATCAGCCACTTGGCAGAGGCTCTAACATTATGGGGCAAGGGAGACCTGTTGTAGGTGGGTCATGAAGCAACTACATGTCCCCTGACTCTGTACCGCTCCTTTCTGATTTGCCCAGTGCAGTAGGTCCAGCAATAGCAGGCTCAAGAGATAGCTCAGTGGGTGAGCATGCTTATTAAGCAAGATCAGCCTGGGTTCCAAAATCCCTCAACCCATGTAAAAAATTAGGTATGTCCGTGTGTGTTCATTACCCAGGCACTCTGGAGGCACAGAAACAGGGATTTGCTGGCTGCCAACCTGGCTCCAGGTTCATTAAGCAATCCTATCTTAAGGAAATAAGACCTATGACAATGGCTAGAGAGATTGCTCAGGGGTTAAGAGCACTGACTGGGGCTGGAGAGATGGCTCAGAGGTTAAGAGCACCGGCTGCTCTTCCAGAGGTCCTGAGTTCAATTCCCAGCAACCACATGGTGGCCCACAACCATCTGTAACAAGATCTGGTGCCCTCTTCTGGCACCAAGTGTACATGCGGGAGGAATACTGTATACAAAATAAAATAGATCTTGTAAATAACCATTTTTTAAGATCCAGTGTGATGGAGCAGGCCACCTGAGGTCCTCCTCTGGCTTCAGCACATACAAAGACACACGTATACGCACATGTACACACATTATATATGCACACACACATACATATATATATATATATACCAGCTTTAGGGCACAAAAGAATTTTTTTTTTGGTTTTTCGAGACAGGGTTTCTCTGTGGCTTTGGAGGCTGTCCTGAAGCTAGCTCTTGTAGACCAGGCTGGCCTCGAGCTCACAGAAATCCACCTGCCTCTGCCTCCTGAGTGCTGAGATTAAAGGTGTGCTCCACCACCACCCAGCCCAAAAAAAAAAAATACTCTTCTAACACAGCTTTAGACCCAAGTAGAAAACTAGGAATGTTACTGAAGTTTTCAAATAAGCACATGGAGGCTATATTAATTATTAAACTGTTGACCAATGGCCAGGGCTTCTTACTGGCTGGCTCTCTCTTAATCATTAACCCATAACTACTAATCTATGTATCTCTACATGGCCTTATCTTACTAAAGATCATCTGGTGCATCCTGTCTTCCCAGTCTCTACATGACGTCTGTTCATGGTCCCTCTCTGCCTACCTTTTCCCAGAATTCTACTCGTCTCCTATCTCTGCCTATCTTCCTGCCTCTATTGGCCAAACAGTGTTTCATTTATCAACCAATAATAGAAACATATATACAGAAGGACAGTCCCCTTTACTGGTTTCCCCATGTGGGGAGTGAGGACCACGACAGTTACCCTGTGTCATGAGAAAATTGATGCCACGAGACAGTTGAGTATCTTCTCATTGGGTGACAAGGAAACAGCCCTGACACTGGTTGCACAGTCTCAGAACTCCCAGCGTGGGGTACACCAGTCAAGGTCTTCAGTCCTCACCAGAAGGTCCCACCAAACACCAAGCCTCCAGATGAAGAAAGCGATTCTCAGAGAAGGCAATGACTGCCCCAAGGTCACCAGCTGCTGCCAAGCAGAAAAGAGAACTGTGCCCCCCTTCCCTTCAGTAACAAGCATCCCCACCCTTCTCTGAGGGAGCTCGCCGTGGACTCATCTCCTTGGGACTCCTCACTCCCTGATGTCTGGGTTTGTCTTCATCTTCTCTGGTCCCCATCAGTCCCAGGTCTCCAGCTCAAACGGGGAGTTTGTCCAGATGGAAATCTGCTTGCCAGCCCCGCCTCCACGCATGTGACCCTCCTAGTGCCAAGGGCCACCAAACACACAGGGCCAGAGAAGGTCTCCCAGGCAAAACTGGGACAAGAGCCAGTGACTCTGGGCTGGGCACTGCCCTGGGAGCCAGAAGGAGAGGCGGTGCTGTCCCTGGCTGATCCCCAGTGCACAGGTGCTCTCTCCAGCCCAGGGAAGGGGGGGCGAGGGGGCTGGGCAGCAAGCATGCGAGGAGCCCCGAAGAACTATCTGTTGTTTCCTCCTCAGGCTCCGGGAACAATTCCCCTTTGAGTTTCTTGGCTAAGCGAGCTGAGAGAGTCTTTCTCCAAGGCTGCTCTTGACAGATTGATTTATCTGTTTCGGTAACTTGGCCTTCCTGAGAAAGTGCGGCTCTGAGCCAGGAGGCCTAGGGACCAACCTGGGGAGCTGGAGAGCCTGCTCCTCAGGCTCAAGGGCAGACCCTGGGTTCATGTCCCGGCCCTTAGGGGGCCAGAAAGGTGAGGGGCATCGCCAGCCAGGTGCAGCCTGGCATCTGTAAGCAGCTGGCTCCTCCTCGGTTCTCTGGCCCCTGCTTGTATGTGGGTGTCCTTGGTCCATCTTACACCTGGGAAGACTTGAGTCACCCATCACTGTTACCCAGGGCCACCGGAAACAGAGGCAGAGGACAGGGTGGAACCTAGAGCTCTGCCTTATTCATGCTGTCCTTATCTACCTCAAAAAAGGACTTTAAACTTGATCCTCAGGTGGAAGCTGACCAGTTGGCCTCCCAGCTGGGGCCAGGCCTGCCTGCTCTGTCCCATCTTCCTTCCCTTCAGTTTCAGGATCCAGCCCAGACTTGCCTTTGTCTTAGCGCAAGCCATACCACCGTTTTGTCTCCCACGTCCTAGGCATGGCCTGGAACTGAGAGAGGGTTCCATATGTGTTTGATAAAAGGAGGAGGGGAAAAGAGGGAGGGAGGGAGGGAAGAAGGAAGGGAGGGAGGGAGGGAGGAAGGAGGGAGGGAGGGAGAGAGGGAAGAAGGAAGAGGGTTAGGAGAGGGCATGGAGAGTGAAGGTGACCAGCTCCTTGAAGGTAACATCCCAGGAACCCCAGGCCCACCATGAGTCTGCAAAACTGGCTGCCTATACCTTAAATATCCCATTTAAAAGAGGAGGAAGAGCCCAGAAGCTATGCAGTCTGTCCTGAGCTTGGACGCCAGGATGAGGACACAAGGCTGTCATCTACCTTACCCAACCTGGTCTCTGATGGCCGTGGCCTATGGTTCTGAACTGGGTTCTGAAGTCTAGCCAGCCTCAAACCGATCCAGCTGGGATTTTAGCTGAGGGTGTAGCTCTGCCTACTTCCCATCCGTGTGATGGGATAGCAGGGTCGTGGGGCACCGGGGGGTTGTTCTCATCTCAAATCCCAACTGGAAACACACTGATGCGATTACAGCCCGGACCCTGGTCCAGTCGCCTCTTCAGGAAACCACAGCTCCTCCTTGGAGGGGCTGCACATTCCTACGCTGCTCTTTGACTCCATCAGCAGGCAGCAGGGTCTGCAGCCACAGGTCTGATGCGCCAGGACCTGGCCTGCTTGTTTCAACTTCTGCACTACTTTAAACTTCACTGTTTGAGAGATTTCACTGAGCAACCTCCTGTTTTAAACCCAAGTAGCTGCCGCTCAAGATGTAATATGCCTAATTTGTTGGGGGGGGGGTGTTTGAGTGTGTCCTGTGTGTGTGTGCATGTGCATGTGTGCATCTGTTGTGTCTATATGTGTATCTATCCTGTGTGTATATGTGGTGTGCATGTGTGTATCTGTCCTGTGTGTGTCCTGTGTGCATGCCCTGTGTGTGTACATTTGTGCATCTGTTGTGTGTGTTGTGTGCATGTGTCTATCCTATGTGTGTGTGTGTGTTGTGTGTGTGGTGTGTGTGTGTGTCCATGTGCACCTGCCCATGCACGGGCACAGAGAGAGTGATGGAGAGATTAGAGGAAGATGTCTGTCTTCTCCTCTTTCAGTCTCCACCTTATTCCCTAGAGACAGGGTCGCTCACTGAACTGAACTATTTTTTTTTGGTCAGTTAGAAGCCCTAGAAATCCTCCTGCCTCTGTTTCCCATCGCATTACATTTACAGGTAAGTGTGCAGCCACACTTATGTTGGTGTTTGGAATCTGAACTCAAGCCTATAAGCTTATGCAACAAGAACCTTACCAAATGTAGGCTGCACTCAGCAGACAGAGGCAGGTGGATCTCTGTAAGTTCAAGGCCAGCCTGGTCTACACAGTGAGTTCCAGGACAGTCAAGACCATGTAGAGAGACCCTATCTAAGAAAGCAAGAAAGAAAGGAAGGAAGGAAGGAAGAAAGAAAGAAAGAGAAGACATTTACCAAATGGGTCCACAGCAGAAAGGGATGCATGCACCCGGGATCTTGCCATCACCTGGCCACAGGATCCAGGCTCTCCTGCTAACTGTGCAGAGCCTAGGGTGACCATATCCTCTTCCCATGGCACACAGGGGAAGGCCCAATAACCAGCTCTAGGTTGCAGCATGTGGCTACTTCCAGCCGTCCAGATGCTACTGCATGCAGGGGAAATGTGTCAAGGCCACTCTTCATGCCTACCTCTCAGGTGCCACAGTGAAGACTTCCTGGAAGACAGCAGACATATGCAGCTCTGAAGTCCCCATCACCCAGATGAGAAGCATAGGCTCTGGGGGCCACCAGCCTTCCCAGACTTCAGGTTCTCTGAAGGAGCCTGGGCTTGGGCCCTGTCATGGGTAGTTCTTACCGAAACTGACTCCTGGGGTAGTAAGAGGCAGGCATCATGAAGACCAGCCTAGCTCTGGCTAACCAAGGTCAGCGCAGGCCCTGCACCTCAACAGGGGGCGGGTGAAAACAGCAGGCCTGGCTGAGCCAGCGGCTAACACTGCGAGCCGTCTTTGTAACACTCAGTTTGGAGAGTATGGGACCCTGAGACAAAGAAAGTGCTTCTTTGACCTTTTCTATAGGAAACCACTCCTGACCCAGCAGGGCTGGAGGCTCTGACCTGTGGTTCCAGTGACTCAGGAGGCTGGGGTAGGAGCATCTCAAGTCCAAGGCTTGCCTGGGATGCAGACCGAGTTAAAGCCAGTCTGTGCATTTTAGGGAGGCTTTGTCTCATATAAAAGAGGAGCAGGGATGCGGTGCAGCTGACAGCCTGCCGGTCCACGGTCCACAAGCATCACAGGACTTCATTGTCTCTTTTTGCCATCCTGCGATGCTCCCCAAGTTGGCCTGGAATGTTCTGTGTGACATCTTTCATTATCGCCTTGACAACACCTAACCAATTCCCGTGGATGTCACTCACTGAGGTAGGGAGGGGCCACAGGCAGCCCAGTGAGGTGGGCCACGCAGGTCCCTGATAAAATAGACTCACAGAGACAGCGCCGGGACCCCAAGGCCAATCTGCGGGGATAACACCTCCCTCTAGTGGCCACGTCAGATATTGCAGCTAAGCAAGAGCTGGAAAGGTTGAACCGGTGGGGAAATTTGGGACTGTCTGACCCACACTGGAGGGGAGTGCTCAGTCGATGGGGGTACTTACTGTGCAAACATGAGGACCTGAGTTCAACTTTCCAGCACCCAGGCAAAAGGGCAGCGTGGATCTGCAACCTCAGTGCCTGGGGAACAAGAGGTGGAGCCTGGAGGGTCCCCAGAACTCACTGGCCAGCCAGGCTAATAACCGGTGAGTTCCAGGTTTTGCAAAAGATACCATCTCAGCCGGTAAGGGGAAAAGCAATAACCAGTGCTGACCTCTGACCTCCACATGCACAGGTACACTTGCACTTACACTACACATACCACCATCACCACCCACACACTGAAATTTTTAAATAATAAATTGTTCAAGTTCCCACGACCATGTGGAAAGAAGCATGCATTTTAGGAAGAGGCCAGAACTCGGGTGCAGGGAGCCCCTTTAACCCTTGGATAGCACTGGGAGCCAGTGCACAGAGCTGCCCCTGCTGGGCACACAATGCCATGGTCACACACAGGCCAGCTCTGCTTCCCAGGGACCCCCCACAAACTTCTAAGTGAGCCCCCTCAATTCAAATTGTGAGTGCATGGTTTGCATGTATGTTCAGGTGTGCAATTTAGCATGTGCATGTGTGTGTGCGCGTGTGTGTATGTGTGTGTGTGTGATACACATTGTGATCAGGTGACTTCCTTGAGTATACATCTGAGGAGGTCTGAGGCAGACTTCTGATGTCCTCCATCATGCATCACCTACTCTTTGGGACAGGGTCTTTCTGTGAACTTAGAGTTCCTTATTTAAGCTCTGCTGACCAGTGAGGCCTGAGATCCTCCTGGTCTGGCCCCAGCCCCCAGCGCTGGGGTCACCATCATGCACCTCTTTGTCGGGCTTTTACATGGGTGCTGGGGATCTGGACTCAGGACCTCGTGTTTGCATACCAGGCACTCCACCCACTGAGCCATCTTCCCAGCTCCCTGAGCTCGGATTTCAGCTTCTAAATAGCTGCTCTCAACAAAAGGAACCAAGTTCTTTAGAGAACTAGCTCACTCTAGGCTCTGGTCAAAGAAAACCCAAGATGAACCTGAACTGTGTATGCAGACCCAGGAGGGGTAGTGTGTTCCAGAAATGGGAAGGACAAGTTGGCAAGAAGGATGTTGCCACAGGTACTCCAACGGCCCTATCAGGAACAGCTTCAACAAGAAATCAGTAGGGAATGCAATGGCTAAGGAGCCATAGAACGAAATGGGAATCTGTAGGAGCTGGCAGGGTTGCTCAGTGGTTAAAGCACTTGACACCAAACCCACACGGTGGAAGGAAAGAGCCACATCCGGCAGGCTGTCCTTAGACCGCCACATGAGCGTACGTGTGCCCCTCCACTCATTAAACAAACACACCAAAAGCTTTACATGTCTGCCGGAGCTGGAGAAGCGGGTCTGCGGGTGTGAGCACTAGCTGTTCTGCAGAGCCGCTGCCTTCAGTTTGCGGTACCTACTCGGCTCCAATTCCAGGAGAGCCTAGGTCCTCCTCAGGCCCCTGAGGGCACCTTCAAATGTGGTGCACATACATATATGCAGGCAAACACTTCCTCTTATGTAATAAAAATAAATGGTAAAAATATAATGAACTTTCATTTTTGGTGGTGGGTAAGTGCATAAAAATATACCAGACAGTGAAAGTATGAAATCCAACGTGCGGGTCCACATCCTGTTCGGAACAGCTATTCTGACTACACGATTCATTGGGTTGTATAGGTCTGGCTAATTTCTGTGTGTCGTGTGTTATTTGCAACTTTTGTAATAACACAGCTTAGAATAAATTTGAAAATAAAGTAAAAACACCCATGACCTGCACAGATATCATCTGTGGATTGTTATAACACCTGTCACACACAGGCCAGATTTGCTTCCCAGGGTCCCCAGCAAGTCTTTAATTGAGCCCCCTCAATTCAAACTGTGAGTGTGTGTGGTTTGCATGTTGAGGAATAAGTGGACACGTCGGGGAGAAGGCAGGACTCGTCCCCAAAGAAGTTTACACAACAAAAGTGAAGGAAGTTTTTGTTGTTGTTTGGTTTTGTTTTTTTTTTTGGTTTTTTTGTTTGTTTGTTTTGTTTTTTCGAGACAGGGTTTCTCTGTAATGCTTTGGAACCTGTCCTGGAACTCGCTGGGTAGACCAGGCTTGGTCTCAAACTCACAGAGATCCACCTGCCTCTGCCTCCTGAGTGCTGGAATTAAAGGTGTGCACCACCAACGCCCAGCCAAAAGTGAAGGAAGTTTTAACACTCACGGAACACCTTGGGAATAATTGTTAAAGTCGAGAATCATCAGCAGGTCCGGCAAGATGGCTCAGGGGGGTGAAGGAGCTTGCTGCCAAGGCTGCTGACCTGCATTCAAGCCCCCAAGCGACTGGCTTTTAGGAGCCCGTTTCCTTGCTCAGCCTAGGCACAGGGGTCCTTGGTCTTGCCTCAGTGTGGTGATCCGATCCGACAGACTTCACTGATGTACCTTCTCTGAGGGACAAAAGGAAGGTGAGGGGAAGGGTGGGGGGAAGCAGGAGGAGGGGAGAGAAAGGGAGCTAGGATTAGTATGTAAAAAGAAAGAAAGAAAAGTTTTGCTACCACACCAAAAAAAAAAAAAAAAAGCGGAGGACCGACTCCCACAAGCTGTCCTCTGACCTTCACACATGCTGTGGCATAAATAAATAAATACATAATTTTTAAAAAAGCATCATTGTACTGGACAGATGGCTCTGCCATTTAAGGCTACGCTCACAGCCAAAATGTCAAAATGGAATCATCAGTGGACATGAAAATCCACAAGCAAAAGTGTGAAAAGAAATTCTCACCACAGATACAAAGGGGGGAAAACTAACTTCATAATGGAGATATCAGACACCCTGTGTCCCCCAAGTGACACAAAAATCCCTTTCATGGGCTTTCTGCCCGAAGTTCTTGAGCTAAATTTGAATTTTTCAAAGATTTACTTATTTTATTTTATGTGTTGTGTTTTGCCTGCAGCAGGTATGAATATTTTCCACGTGCATGCCTGGTGCCTGAGGAGGTCAGGAGAGGCTTCGGACGCCCTAGAACTGGAGTTACAGATGTTTGTGAGCCACCGTGTGGGTGCTGGGGCCTGAGCCTGGGTCCTCTTTGAGAATGCGTGCCCTTAACTACTGAACCATCTCTCCAGCCCCGCATAAACCAAATTTAATCCAGAGGAAACATCATACGAAACTCAACAGAGGTACATTTTGTGACTCCCAAAACCCTAATAATGCTCAGCCTTTAATCCCAGAACTCTGATGGCAGAGGCATCAGATTTCCAGGAGTTCAAAGTCAACCTGGTCTACACAGCAAGCTCTAGGCCAGTTAGGGCTACATAGTAAGACCCTGTCTCAAAAACTGGTAAGGACAGTGGTGGTGGTGGAGGTGATGACAGCTGGCATTCAGGAAACTCTAGGTTCCGCCCCCAGCACAGCATAAACTGGGCGTGGCAGTACACGCCTGCAATCCCAGCACGCAGAAGTGGAGATGGGAGGATCAGAAGTTCAAGGCCATCCTGAGCTGCAGAGTTGCATAGTGAGACCAGCCTGCGTTACATGCCCTCCTGTCTCAAAAAATGATAAGAACTGAAACTGATGATATTAACAGCAATACTGTTTCTAGATGCAAAGCAAGACCACGGTGCTCTTCCGGCAGACAGACTGCGATGCCAGCTGAGGAGTGGATGCGCGGAATCAGTGTTCATTTCCTGGTTCTGATGGTTGCACTGTGGTTATGTAAGATGTTAACACGCGAAGAATCTGGGCAAAGAGCATAATGGGAATTCTTTGTACTATTTTTGCAACTTTCCTGTAGGTCTGAAGTGATTTCAAAATGAACAGTGGGGGGGGGGGAGAAATTTGGAGACTTCGGAGATGCCTCACTCCGCCACTCAGAGGAAAGTTCGTTTGGATCAGGCTCAAACTGGACAAGAAATTTCCCTTCTCATGGTCAAAACACCAAGGCACTATGGGCCTGCTGAGAAGGCATGCTTTTTCTGGTTGGTGTATTTGCGAGTGTGCTGAGGGCTGGGGTCCCTTCAATATGAGGGGGCCTGGGGCACAGCTGGAGGAACTGTCCTGGGTGCCTGGCAGATGCCGCTGAGGGGCAGACAAGGGGCCCATGGCACTTTTGATTCTGCTTGGTGTAGGTTCAAAATTCTCTAAAGTAGAGCACTTTATAAAGCAATGCCCCAGGAGGCCGGGGAGATGGCCAAGTTGGTAAAGTGCTTAACTCTGCAAACCCAGGGACTTGAGTTCCACCCCACCCCCAAGGCCCAGGCTTGGTGGCTCTTGCTTGCCATCAGAGTGCTGGGGCGGGACATGGGTGAAAGTCGGAGCTTACTGGCCAGCCACCTTGCCAGACTGGGGAGCCAGATAAAAGTGAGACCCTGTCTCAAAAACAGGATGGAGATGGGGTGAGAGAGATGCCTCAGGGGTTAAGTGTGTTAAAAAAAAAACATAAGGTAAAAAGGATTGAGGAAGACACTTAGGTTGAGGACTGCACACACACGCGCGTGCACACACATATACACTCACACACATTCACACACACACATACACTCACACACATTCATACACACACATACACTCACACGCATACACTCACACACATTCATATACACATGCACTCACATACACATTCATACACACATACATACACACTCACACACATACATACACACACACATGCACTCACACACATTCATACACACACATACATACACACACACTCACACACATACACTCACACACATTCATACACACATGCACTCACATACACATTCATACACACATACATACACACTCACACACATACACTCACATGTGCACTCACATATACATACTCTCACACACAATCATATACTCTCTCTTCTCACACACACATTTATATACACACATTCACACACTCACATACACACTCACACACATACACTCACATACATACACACACATTCACATACACTCACATATGCACACTCACATACACACACTCACACACACAATCATATACTCTCTCTTCTCACACACACATTCACATACACACATTCACACACACTCACACACATACACACATACACACACACACACATTCACATACATAATTCCTAGTCTCATTCTGAACAGGAAGAGAGAAACACGTGCAGACAGCTGGTACCACCCCTGCCAAGCCCCTTCCACCCCATTTACTGCCCTTCTGCCCATCTGCTGTCCCCAGACCATTTCTGGGCTATCCCAGGCCCTGCCTTGACTCCTCGCCCCACTGTCCCTGGAACCCCCAAATGCATACTCAACTAAGTCCTCACTCTCCCTGTCTACCCTGTTCCTCAGGACAGAGAGCTTCAGACCTGGGGCCCCTCAGCGGTCCTCCAGATCCCCACCGACCTCCACCCCACCCTCGTCCCTCAAGTCCGTTTGGGTGCTCCAAGGTGAAGCAGAGTCCTGCTGTCCCTGTGGTCTCCAGTTGGAAGCTCTGCACAGAAAGCCACCACCACCACCACCTTACAGTACTGAACCTTCTCTCTGGAGCAAAAACTAAGTCATCAGAAGTTCCCAAGACACTCACTCACAGTGCTACCCACCTTGTGGGGAGCCATGGCTCTCGTCTCTCCTGGCCTTTGTATTCTAGGAGCTTGTTGTTGAGAGAACTCACACTATTGCTTGAACACAGGAGGGAAAGGAGATGGGAGATTCTAACTGTGTTTCTGCCCTCACCAGGCTTAGCCTGTGTCCTGGGAGAGCTCTCGCTACAGTGATAGTCCAGGTATTGCAGGCAATGTCACAGCAGCCACAGGGCGGGCGTGGGGCTCGCTGGGTCTGTGAGGATCAGTCAGTGTAAGCCCACACAGGTCCAACTGTCTCACCACACACACAAGTTCTGACTTTCTTGTCTAACTGTGCTAGTCCGGGAATCCCTGAGTGAAGGCTGACTCCAGTAACCAGTGAGATTCAGTGTGTGCAGCAGACCCTGACAGAAAAATGCAAAAGCCAGTAAATAAGCAAGGGCTGAGGATGAGGTTCAGCAGGTGGAATGCTTGCCTCACATGCAGAAAACCCTGGATCACACCCCTGCAACATGCAAACCGAGCGTGGCGGTTCACCCCTGCCAACATGCAAACCGAGCGTGGCGGTTCACCCCTGCCAACATGCAAACCGAGCATGGCGGTTCACGCATGTTATTCCAACAAAAAAAGAAAGAAAGAAAAGAGCATTATTAAATTTTTGATTGCTATTTGATTGAGTTGCGTGTTTGTTTTTTCCATTTTCCTCCTGCATCTTGCACCTCTCAATTGCTGTGCAAAAAAAAAATGGTTTTGTTGCTGTTTTGCTTGTTTGTGCTTTGTTTTGCCTTTTAGTATTAAACCAGGTCTGGAGAGACAGCTCAATGGCTAAGAGCACAGGCTGACTTGGGAGGTTGAGACGGGAGGAACTTGAGTTCGGGGCTAACCTGGGCTACATGGTGAAACGCCATAATTTTTTAAAACTGTTAAGTGATAGAACTATTCATAACTTTAAAAATTCTTACAGAAATGGGCTGAGTGAGTAGTTAGTGGCAGATGCTCTTAAGTGGTAGGCTCCGGATACCAATCCCTATTCCAAGGAAAAGGGGGGGGGGAGATGGGGGGGTGAGAAACAGGGCTTGTCCTGGCCCAGGCACCAGTGAAGTGAGCAAATGCGGCAGCCAGAGCACCCTTCAGTCAAGAGCCCCTGTGAACCCAGATAGCCTTACTGTGGCCTCAGAGCGCCACCCTGTGGCCAACATGCGCATTACCGTTTCCCCGGGCACATCTGCTGTAGAGTCTGTGTGTGTGTGTGTGTGTGTGTGTGTGTGTGTGTGTGTGTGTGTGTGTGTGTGTGTGTGTGAGATACACACTGTGCTCAGGTGACTTCCTTGTGTATACATCTGTGGAGGTCTGAGGTGGACTTCTGATGTCCCCTATCACTTATCACCTACTCTTAGGGGCAGAGTCTTTCTGTGAACATGGAGTTTCTTATTTCAGCTCTGCTGACCAGTGAGTGAGGCCTGAGATCCTCCTGGTCTGGTCCCAGCCCCCAGCGCTGGGGTCACCATCATGCACCTCTTTATCAGGCTTTTACATGAGTGCTGGGGATCTGGACTCAGGACCTCGTGCTTGTATACATGCGTGTACGATGTGCACAGCTGCAGGAGTTAGGTTTCTCCATCTAGCATGTGGGTCCTGGGAATAAAACTCAGACCATGCTTAGCAGCAAGCTCCCTACCATACTGAACCATCTACTGTCCGTGGGGCACTCTTCCCTTACCTGCAGTCATGCTCACCAAAAATGAGTATTGGCCGGTTACTGGGGGAGTCTGGGGAAGATCTTCCGTTGGTAGTGCGAATGAACTGTCTGCTGTGTCCATTTTACTGTCTGACTTTTCCTGGCGGGATGTGAACGATGTCTACTCAGCTGGATAGAGCACCAACGACAGACCAAAGAAGCGATTCCCTTAAGCCCCGCTTTGTGAACTAAAGAGTTTACTGGGGTTCCTCATGGAGCATGGGTGAGAGGTTATGAGAGCATGAATGACTCAAAGGCACCTGTGTCGCAGAAAAGCCCACACTAGCATGGGTGCTGACTGCAGAGTGCCACGTCCCCAAGCCCTGCGTGACTTGCAGGCCACTCAAAACCTCAGTCTCCTCTCCCCAGCAGACCTTGCTGCTAACAGAACTTGGTTAATCTTGTAAGCTTCCTGAACTTCCTGAGACTTGTGAGTTGTTCACTGCCTTGGCCTTTGTTTATTGCTGGGTCCTAGGAGTCTCCTTCCAGGATGGATGGAACGTTCCAGGTCAGAGGAAAGTGTCAGCATGTGACTATAACAAGACCCCTGACCCAATCAACTTACAAAGAGAAAAGGGTAGCATGGCCTCAGAGCTTTGGTGGTCCCGTCTTGGTCATTTGGCTCCTCTGCTCTGGGTCTGCCCCATTGTGGTACAGAGCATCAGACCAGAAGCTCTTCCCTCACAGCCAGGAAGCCATCGGTAAAAGAGAAAGGGGCTGAAACTCCACAAAGCCTCCAAAGGCCCACAGTGGACCTCACCTCCTAATAGCACCACCCGGGTGAGCAAGCCCTTAGCACACGAGCCTTTGGAAACCATTCTGGATCCAAATTTTTATACTTAACAAAGCAGGAAGCTGGGTCCTGGTGGTGTGGCCACACAGCCTGTAGCAAAAGCTGCCGTACCACTCAACCCTCGGCCAGTTCCTAGTTAGTGGACTGAGCCCACCTAATCCCTGGCCTGAGGCTGGCACACCCCAGGAGAGCCTCCTCCGTCTAGCTGCAGGCTAGCCCCACTCGCCAGCTGTTTACATCACCGGCAGCTAGAAGAGTCTGCCGTCGAAGACTAACTGGTTGTCTGGGGATGGAATGGGGGTCCACGGCAGAAGACGAGGACAGAGTAGAGGTGTCACAGAGGAGCAAGAGGCAGGGGGCGGAGATGTCACAGGGGGACAAGGAAGGACTGCTTGTGCTTTTGTCAGAGGTAGTCCCGGCAAGGACTCAATTAACCTTCCCCAAGGCAGCAATTAGTCACTCTCATCAGACAGAAGTCAAACACCCATCAATATGATGGACCCTCCCAGTACCCCATTTGCTAGACTGGATTGGGTCTTAGTGGCCTCTTTCTGTAAAAAACAAAAAACTGCCTTGCTTGCTGATCCACACGGGCTTTGTTCACGTGTTCCATTATGGGATACCAAGATAATTCTTTTTTTTTTTTCAAACATGCTGAGAAAGGAAAATGTACACACAAACGTGCGTGGCAGGATTAATCAGTGTGGACCCAAACAGACAGGACCATCACCAGTACTGACAAAAGATGAGACGTGTGGTGGATCTACTCCAAGGACGAGATCAAGAAGAGAGGATGAGAGGAGTGGGTAGCACTCCTCAGGACGGCCCTGGGAAACACTGAGTGACAGGAGCCAGCCACACAGGACTGCTCAGGCTCTGATTCTGTTCCTAAGAAATGGCCAGAAGAGTCACGTCTGGGGACAGAGCTGTGGCTGCCTAGGCCTGCAGAGGGATGGGACAGGATGCTATGGGGGACAGCTGTGGGTCTGGTGTCTCTCTTAGGGTAGCTAAGAGTCCAAAGCTCTGGCTGGAGAGATGGCTCCGCAGTTAAGGGCGCTGGATGCTGTCACAGAGGACCCAGGTTCCATTCCTAGCACACAAGTGACAATACAACCAGTAACTTCAGTTCCAGGAAGTCTGATACACCCTTCTGGCCTCCAAAGGCATTGCACACATGTGGTACACATGTATACGCCAGGCAAAACACTTACACTTGTGAAGCTTAAAGTTCTTCTAAGCTGGGCAGTGAATGTGCACACCTATAAGCCCAGCGCTCGAGGCAGAGGCATGAGGCTAGCCTGGTCTACAAAGTGAGTTCCAAGGCAGCCAGGGCTACACAGAGAAACCTTATCACCAAAAAAAAAAAGGTATTTTTAAAGTTTGTCCCACAAGTTTTATGACCTGAGTTCAATGCCAAGAAGCCATCATGAAGAGAACTGCCTCCAGAAAGCTGGTCTCTGACTTCCATGGGCAAGCCCAGCATGCATGCATGCCCCTCCCCCACCCACAGGCAGGCCCGGCATGCATGCATGCCCCTCCCCCAGCACTAAATATATAGAAAATGGAAAGGAACATTATGACAATACTAGGCATAGTAGTAAATGCCTATAATCTCAACACTCAGGAGGTAGAAGCAGAAGGAACAGAAGTTTAGTGCCAGCCTCGGCTACATGAGATTAAAGCTGACCGTGGAAACAGCCTAACTACCATGAAATGCCTAAAAGTCAATGTACTGCTTACTTAAAGAAGAAACGAAGCCTGGAGAGATGGCTCGTGGTTAAGGGCACTTGCTGCTCTACCAGAGGGCCTTGATTCTGCTCCCAGCACCCACATGGTGATTCACAAGCATCTTTAATTCCAGTTCCAGGGGATCTAACACCCTTTCAGCCTCCAAGGGCACCAGACACACTCATGGTACGCACAGACACTCATGCACACGCATAAAATAAAATGAAGTTTTTAAATATAAACAAATTCTTTTTAAAAGGTAGTAAAAGAGGGAGGACCAGCCATGCTTGTGCGCATCTATAATCCCAGAACCGGGAAGAGGAGGCGGAGGCTCCATTCATGGCTGGGGTCGTGACACAGTTGGCAAAGCGATTGCCTAGCATGTGTGATGCCCTGCCTTCAGCCTTCAGAACTACATAAGCACGTGTGGTAGCTCATACCCATTGTTCCGGCATACAGGAATGGAGGCAGGAGGAAGAGCGAGTCAAGGTTATCCTCGGCACATAGTGATTTCTAGGTCAGCCTGGGCTACGTGAGACCTTGTCTCATAAAACGGCTTGGTGGTAAGGTTCAGGACTCAGTGGTAAAGCATGTTCCAAGCCTGAATGAGGTTCTGGATCCCTTCCCTGGCATCAGGAAAGACATTTAAAGTCCTATTTGTGCATGTCTTTAAGTCAGAGGACCACACATGGGTCCTCTACTCAGGGGCTTGAGGACTGAAAACTACACTCTCACCCAAAGATGGGTTATCTACATTAGTTATGTTTCTGCGGCTGGGATAAACACCATGACCGATCTAAGGAAGAGGGGGTTTATCTTGGCCCACAGTTTCAGAGGCATGAGTTCAAAGTGCAGCCTGGAGGCATGGCAACAAGAGGCCAGCATGGCAGAAGGAGCAGCAGCCCAGTGCTTGCGTTTGGAACTGCAAGCATGAAGCGGAAGGCGTGACCTGGGCATGGCAGGAGCCTTGGAACTCTCCCAGCCCATCCCTGGTGCCAAACTTCCTCCAGCAAGGCCACACCTCCTAAACTTCCCCAAATGGTGCCACCAACTGGTAACTAAGCGTTCAAATGCCTGAGACATGTCACTCAAACCCCGGCGGCCCTCCAGCCTCACTCAGGATGGGGACAGAGTTCCATTCCTTCAGACAGCATGACTGGAGTCCCATTTCCTTGCTGGCCAGCAGTCGGGTCTCTCTTAGCTCTTAGGGGCATGGCCCACTCAACACAGACAGTCTTCCTTCTTCTGAGCTGCAGACTAACCCTTAGTCAGACTTCTATGTAGGGCCATCCCCTTGCTGCTTAGCTCGACGTCACCTGTTGGGGGACTTACTAGGGACGTTAATGTGCAAAATCTCTTTGCCTGCTTCCTACATTAGCAACTCAATCCCGAGTGAGCTCTCACCATATTCCTTCCTCCAGCGTCTCAGATGCAGATGCTGCTTCCATTTTGTAACTCAGGTTTCTTTAACTTGTTCACATAAATTCCAACATTCAGCATATAAATCCCAACATTCAGGAGGCAGAGGCGAGGTCAGAAGTTCAAAGATCACCTACAGCTACCCAGAAGACTCAAGGCCAAGCTGCCCTGTCTCAAGAATTTGGGGTAGGGGATGAGGTGGGGGATGCATGATAAATAATTGAGAAATCTGAACACAGATGGAATATTGGATATTATTGAGCATGATGGCATATTCTACACAATTGGAGTTTGCTTGCTTCTGTAGTTCTGGTTATAGCATTGTGATTACAGAGTTCTTATCCTTAGTGGAATGAACACCACTGATACTTACAGATAGCAATGTTGCCCTTTCCACAACTTGCCAACTGTTCCACACTTAATACGTGTGTGCACCGATTTCATACGTAGTGTCTATTTGTAGCTACATCATATCCATTGAAAGGATAGAAAATGGTGTGGCAATACACTAAGAACCACTCTCACACGCATACATACACTCATACACACTCATACACACACACACGCACTCATACACGCGCGCGCACACACACAAATAAATGCAACAAAGTGTACAAGAAGGAGAGTCCCCCGAGGGAGACTTCTCATCGCCTCCCTGCCCGCCTGTTCTCTCCCTCCTGTGGTCCTCCTGGACGCTGGACACACAAGGGCCATTGAGAAAGGACAAGCCCGAAGCTTCTGTGCCTACAGCCCCCTGACTTGGTCTGTTCCCCTGGGAGAATTCTAGGAGACCTGAGACAAAGAAAAGGCCCTGATGAGAGCTACAGAAATAGCTAAGTAGTGAAGGATGAGAACAGAGTGGCTTCCATTGCCTGCTGGACCTGGGCGCCCTGTCTCTGCCCTTACCAGGATACACACCGCAGCCGGCCTCCATCAATGCCTTTCCATATTATACCACCAGGGGGCAGGATAGAACTGAGAATGGATTCTCCACGGTGGTCTACTGTAGACAGTGGATCTGGACCCTAAACACAAGAGTGAATAAAGCAATTACAACTGCAAGTTCCATGAGGCATTTTGGACTGAACTGCAGCCCCCTTTCTGTAGAAGCATCCGTGAGTTCTCCACAGTATTCCAGGCAGTGCATTAAGGGGTCAGGTGTATAGTTCAGCTGGTGGACTATTTGCCTGGTGTGCAGGAAGCCCTGGATTCAACCCCACACAAATCAGCTGCGGTGGTGCACACCTTTAATACTAGTACTCGGGAGGTAGAGGCAGGAGGATGGGCAGCTCAAGCTTATCCCCAGCTACGTAGTGACTTTCTAGGCCAGCCTGGGCTACATGAGACTGTGATGGAAACTTTCGAGAGTGGGTGGTCCAGTAAGAGGGGAGACAGTATTTCTAGATCCAGCGGGTACTAGGAGCCATTCTGTGTCCCCATCCCTGAGGGGGGAAAGAGACAAGCCGGAGACATGACTTAGCAAATGAAGGAACTTTCAGCCCAGGTTTTGTGACCTGCGTTCCATGCCCAGAACTATAGGTGAAAGAAAATCAGCTCTCACAAATTTGTCCTCAGACCTCCACAGGTGTACCGTGGCACATTCACAAACCCACTACACACCCACACACACACACACACACACACACACACACACCACACACCACACACCACACACCACACACACAATAGTAGTAGTGGTAGTAGTAGCAGTAGTAGTAGTAATGGAGTCATGTTTTTAAGAGCAGACACTGTGCTGGGCCCAGACAAATTTATTCCATTTGTAGCATCCAGTATATCTATTACCAATCCATTTGTTTACTTTGAGATAGGGTCTCATTGTGTAGCCCAGGCTGGACTGGAACTCACTAAGTAGAGCAAGCTAACCTGGAACCCATAGAGATCCGCCTGCTCCTGCCTCCAGAGTGCTGGGATTAAAGGTATGCGCCCCCACAGAGGACACAGCCTGTTCTGGGATGGAGGAAGCCCAGGTTCCACGGGGACTAAGTGGTGACCCTCCACTAGGTGACAGCACTGAGCATACCAGCCCTACTGCTCTGTCTTCCCAAGGCACGATGCCTTCCTGACAGGTTTTGGGACTCCTCCTTCCTTGTGACATAAGGGAGAGAGCAAAAGGCTGTTGAGTCCCAGACCTGGGGAAAACAGCTGAGGTGTCTACCTAACGTATCAAATTGGACCAGGCCACCGGGTTCTCGAAGCATCCCTCAGGCCCTACCTGTTTACAGGGTATGGCTGGCACACTCGGCCCCGACTCTCCGACCCAGGCGCTGGGCTGCCCTTCCCGCAGAGGATCTTCCCGTTATAATCCAGACATTTAGGTTACTCGCCTTCCTTGTGACCTTGGCCTCTTGGCTGCTCCGGCTCCCCTCTCTCCTCTCTCCTCCCCCTCCCCCTCCGCTCCCATGGCTCAGGGTCATGGCTGCTCTGGACTCTCCCCGATGTATCTGCCTCTGACTGTGCTCTCCCTTTTATCTGCAACTTTCCCCTCCGCCATACCTAGGAGCAGTCATGTCTTTCCTGTTATTTTTTTTTCCATTCAGGTCACAGGCAGCCAACAGCCAGGAGTGCAGAGGAATCCCGTGAAGGCCAGCTGGAGGATGTCACTCGCAGCTCGTGGGAGCGTGCAATACCAAGGCTTTCCTCCCATCTACCCAGACAGTTTGTCCTCACTTGCTGAGTTCTCCCCATCCCCTTGCAGCACCCCACTTCCTGGAAGAGCAGCAGGCGCTCCGCGGTGATTGCACAGTTTCTGGTGCACACAGCCGGAGTCTCGGCCTGTGGTCGCTGTGAGGAGTCCCCAGCTCCACCAGCTGGCTTCTGTCAAAGACTGGTAATCGGCAGACCTAAGCCGTTCCTTTGACCCCTTGTTCTTTTGTTTATAGCTGGGACTCAGGGTAATAATGACAATGGGGATCTTTTGGAATGGCTGTTGGGATGATTACTTTTAAAATAAAAATAAAAACAGAGGACTGGATGGTCCCCACATGGATAAAGTGCTCGACTTAGTGCAGAAGGCTCTGGGTTCTATCCCCAGAATGGAGTAAACCTGACCTGTTGGCTTCTACCCAACCCCAGTATCCAGGAGGTAAAGAGGGATCTCACAGTTGTCCCTGATTGTACGGTAAGTTCCAGGCCAGCCTGAGCTCTTGAAACTCTGTCTGGAAAGAAAACGAAGGGAAGGGGAGGAAAGAGAGAGGAAGGGATAAGAGCAGAGGGGCAGAACCAAGGGTGGGTGAAGGTGTTTCTCTGCAAGCCAGGAAACCCAAGGGGGAAGGAGAGACCCACCTGCTCAAAGTTGCCCTCTGACCTCCACGTGAGTGGCGTGCTATGTAATCCCCCGTCTGCGCAGTAATTGATTTAATTCAAATTTTAGGGGCTGGAGAGACGGCTCAGCAGTTAAGAGCACTTGTTACTCTTACAGTGGACCAGGGTTCAGATCCCAGCACCCTCGTGGTGGCTCACAACTGTCTTTAACTTTGGTTCCAGGGGGTCTGAATCCCTCTTCTGTACTTTGTATAGACCGCATGTGCATGACACACAGACATACAGGCTAAAACACTCATACACATAAAAAAAAGATGTTTAAAATAAACAGAGGAAAAATGAAAAGAAACCAGGCACAGTGGTGTGGAACTCAGTTCCTGCCACTCAGAAGTTGGAAGCAAAAGGAACTCCAGGGCCGGGCGTTGGTGGTCCACGCCTTTAATCCCAGCACTCGGGAGGCAGAGGCAGGTGGATCTCTGTGAGTTCGAGACCAGCATGGACTACCAAGCGAGTTCCAGGACAGCCTCCAAAGCCACAGAGAAACCCTGTCTCGAAAAAACCAAAAAAAAAAAAAAAAGGAACTCCAAAATCAGCCTGAGTGACAAGGCAAGACTTTGTGTGCAAAAGCAAAAGGCAAGACGGTCCCAGTGCTGCTGGGGGTGAGGAGCTGGGAGCCTGCGTGTGGCTGCTGGGGACAAAAACTGGTGGGCAATTGCCACAGGCGCCAGCAGGCCCCTTCTAGGTCTGTTCCCCAAGGAACTGAGACCAAGGGAAGACATTTACATGCCATGTGCCCAGCAACAACATCCACACAGTCTAGAGCATCCTAGTGTCCCTGGAGGGATAAAGGAACATACAGAATGCCAGGTAGATACCATGGTGGACTGTTATTCACCCATAAAAGGTGAAGTTGGGAAGATAGCTTGGTGGATAAAGGGCGTGTCATACAAGTGTAAAGGACAGGATTTGAAAAGTCAAGCTGGGCATGGTCATCTGTAACCCCAGAACCAGGGGAGGCGGAGACAGGGAGTCCTCAGAGCAAGCTGGCTAGCCAGACTGGCTAAAACACTGAGCTCCAGGCTCAGTGAGAGACTGCCTCCGTATATGGGATAGACATGGACCAAAGAAGACGTCACTCTTGGACCTCTACACATATGCACCTGTGTGCAAGTGTGCAGATCCTCACATATGCTATGACATGGATAAGCACTGAGAACCACGCTAGACACAGGCGTTGGTGGCACACACCTTTAATCCCAGCACTCGGGAGGCAGAGGCAGGCGGATCTCTGTGAATTCCAGGCCAGCCTGATCTACAGAGCAAGTGCCAGGAAAGGCTCCAAAGCTACACAGAGAAACCCGGTCTCAAAAACCCAAAAAAAAATTTTCTATTACATGTATTTACTTAGTGTGTTTGTATGTGCATGTGTGTGTGCATGAGTGCACACATGTAGACATATGGAAGTTAGAGGACAACTTTTAAGAGACAGAACCAGCCCTTTCTTATAGCATGTAAGGCTAGAACTCAGGCTGTCAGGCACAGCAGGGCTGTCTTTCCCAGCTGAGGCCCCACGTAGCCCTGTAGGCTGACATGAGCTGTGTGCAGTCTCACTTGGATGAGATGAAGATTTTCATGGGTGAACAGAAACTCCAGCTGTTTAGCTACACGACTGTATGACACTGCAGATCTGCACACTGACGAGTAAGGAAGGCAGGCCGGGGGTGACTCGGATGCTGAGATGCTTGAGAACCCGACTTCACATCCCCAGGACTCACTTGTGTGAAAACAGTTTTGTAATCCCAGCACTGAGGAGGCAGAGATGGGCGGATCCAGGGGCTTCCAGAACAGTCAGCACAGTCAGAGGGTTTCAGATCAAAGTTAGGGTCTGTCTAAAAACAAGTAGGAGAGCTGGATCAGAGCTGAGTCTGGTCAACTTACAACAGTCTTTATTCTAAAATGATCTGAAGGCCCTGGCCTTCACAGGCACCTCCACTCACACGTACATACCTACACAGAGAGACACGCACACAGGCACACAGACACAGGAACACACATCGGGAGAGACATAGGTACTCAGGCACACACATACATACACATACCAAGAGACAAAGGCACACACACACACACACACACACACACACACACACACACAGAGCACACAGGCACACAGAAACAGGAACACACACCGAAGTCTTATACCATAACTTTTTTTTTTTGGGTTTTTTTTTTTTTTTCGAGACAGGGTTTCTCTGTATTGCTTTGGAGGTTATCCTAAAGCTCACTCTGTGGACCAGGCTAGCCTCGAACTCACAGAGATCCGCCTGCCTCTGCCTCCCAAGTGCTGGGATTAAAGGCTTGCACCACCAATACCCTGTCCATAACTTTTTTTTTCTTTTCATTTTTTTAAAGATTTATTTATTTATTACATATACAGTGTCCTGCTTATATGCCAGAAGAGGACACAGGATTGAATTGTAGATGGTTGTGAGCCACCATGTGGTTGCTGGGAATTGAACTCAGGACCTCTGGAAGAGCAACCAGTGCTCTTAACCACTGAGCCATCGTCTCTCCAGCCCCTTACCATAACTTTTAAAACTAACAATATTTTCCCACAGTCTGAATCAACAGTAGAGAATGAAAATGAACACTGACATGTCTTTGGGTGGGTGGCGGACTCAGGCTCTTCGTTTCTCTCTGTGACTCTAAACTCTGACAGGTTCAGTTTGTTGCTCTTGGACTCAAGTCTGGCTAGGCTTGTAGCTCGTTTGTCCCCAAAACAGTACCCCACAAGTAACAACAGGCGACTTCCAAAGTCAAGAGTGTCTGAGAAGTCTGGCCAGTGTCTTCCTGGTTGCTTGCTTTGGCTCTTGTCCTGCCCGTCATAGAGCTGACCCCAAAGGCAGGATGCTGTGTGGAGCAGGTGTCAAAAGTTCACGGCTGTGGCCGTGGTCTTCCGGTAACAGGTGCTCCATGCTCAGTCCAGGTGAGCAGCTACAGCAGGAGTTCTGCCCACGACGTCTCCGCAGCCAGTATCTAGACCACCATGCAGACCCAGCAGACCTCAGCTCTGGGCCTGGACTGCACCCCTGAAGTACGGAAGCCATGGGCACAGTCTTCAGAGCTGTTTTGCTGGGGATGGTGACACACCCTGTGGTTCCCATTCTTGGTAGCTTGAGGAGAGAGGGTCAAGAGTTTGAGACCAGCCTAGTCTATGTAGCAAGTTCTAGACCAGCCTGGAGTACAACAGTGAGGCCCTATCTCAGTACAGCATCACACGTCCTGGTTTGTTTTGTTTGCTTAGTTTCCAAGAACCTGTTATGTAGCATTGTACTGGACACAGACACGCAGATGGAAAAGGGTAGCATGAGAGCCTCCTTCTCCATCCCTTCATCTGTGCTGGAGCACCCTCCTCCCTCCACAGAGGCCATTCATAAATGTGGGGCTGGGGATATGCCTTAGTTGACAGTGTGTGGCTAGCCTGCTTGAAGCTGTGGTCTAGGTCTCCAGAACCACACTGAGCAGGCATGGTGCTGTATGCTTGCAGTTCAAACACCAGGGAAGCAGTAGCTGGAGCCGCAAAAGTCCAAGCTACGTACTGAGTCAAGGTCAGGCTGGGCTACATGAGAGTCCGTCTCAAAACAAAACATAGTTTTAGAAAACTGAATGTGATGGCACACTCCTTTAATCCCAGCACTCCTGAGTCAGAGACGGGCGGATCTCTGTGAGTTCGAGGCCAGCCAGGTCTACAGCATGAGCTCCAGGACAGCCAGAGCTACATAGTAAGACTCTGTCTCAAAAGAGTTTTTTAAAAGATAGGGCTAGGGCTGGAGAGATGGCTCAGAGGTTAAGAGCACTGGTTGCTCTTCCAGAAGTCCTGAGTTCAATTCCCAGCAACCACATGGTGGCTCACAACCATCTGTAATGAGATCTGGTGCCCCCTTCTGGCCTGCAGGGACACATGCAGGCAGAACACTGTATTCATAATAAATAAATAAATCTTTAAAAAAATAAAATAAAAGCCGGGCGTTGGTGGCGCACGCCTTTAATCCCAGCACTCGGGAGGCAGAGGCAGGCAGATCTCTGTGAGTTCGAGGCCAGCCTGGTCTACAAAGTGAGTTCCAGGACAGCCTCCAAAGCCACAGAGAAACCCTGTCTCGAAAAACAAAAATAAATAAATAAATAAATAAATAAAATAAAAATAAAAGATAGGGCTGAGGAGAGATCCCCCATGGAGGGCCTTACCCTCCCTGGGGAATGGAGTGGGGATTGGGTGGAGGGCTGGGGGAACGGGCATGGAGAGGGAGTTGGGACTGACATGTGAAGCAAGCTTGTTTCTAATTTAAATATATAATAATAATAAAACCATCTGGGCCTGGGGGTGGGCAGGAGAGAAGGCTCTGCAGTTAAGAGCCCTTGCTGGTCTTCATTCAGCCCCCAAAGGCATCTCACACCGTAACTCCAGTTCCAAGTGATCCAATGCTCTCTTATGGCCTCTGTAGGCGCTGTACCCACCTGGCACACCTACATACACGTAGGCAAAACACTCCAACACATAAAACAAAGTAAGTCACACATCTGTTATATGACATATATTTCATTTTACATATGTGATTTATGCATTATCTAATTAAATGTAGCATATTACATAGCACATATAATGTATTACATATTACATATGCAACATATATTACACATAAATAACATATTGGTGCATATATATCCAGTTGTGGTGGCATATTTTTATAATTAAATACTTGGGAGGTGGAGACAGGAGGCCCTGGAGCTTACTGGCCTAGTTGGTGAGTTTAAGAACAGTGAGAAATCCTGTGTCAAAAAGGTGGACAGCAGCCGGGCGTTGGTGGTGCATGCCTTTAATCCCAGCACTCGGGAGGCAGAGGCAGGCGGATCTCTGTGAGTTCGAGGCCAGCCTGGTCTACAAAGTGAGTTCCAGGACAGCTTCCAAAGCCACAGAGAAACCCTGCCTTGAAAAACCAAAAAAAAAAAAAAAAAAAAAAAAAAAAAAGGTGGACAGCCAGGCGTGGTGATGCATGCCTTTAATGCCAGCATTAGGGACGCAGAGGCAGGAGGATCTCAGAGTTGAAGGCCTGCCAGGGCTACATACAGCAAAAAGTAGCCGGAGTCCTAAGGAATAGTGTATAAGGCTGATCTCTGGCCTCCACTTGAATGATACAAATTCACAGATACACACGCATGTACCTGTACACGTGTACATATGCACACACATGAACATGCACACACATGTGCACACACACATGCATATTTAAAGAAAAGCTAGCAAGATGACTCAGCAAGTAAAGCTACTTGCTGCCAAGCCTGACATCCTGAGTTCGATCCTCTCTGTCCCAAGGGCCCACCGTGTGGTAGAAAACAACAGACATCACTCTAGCGGATGATGATGGTGGTGGTGCTGGTGATGATGATGATAATGTAAAAAAGAAATTAAGAATTAAATTTGCAATCTTTCTAAAGACCCAGAACGAAACGTCAAAGAGCATTCTAGAACATTCTATGCTTTGGAAATGTATGAGTTAGTAGTTAGTAGCAAAGCTGGGCTTTTTTACAAAGATGGTCAGAGTCTGAGAGTCCAGTCCTTGCTCTAACTTTGGCTCTGTCCGCTTGCCTGGTACAGGTATGGCCTCCTGGGCCAGGGCTGCCTGGTTCTCTGTTGAGGGAAGGAGGGAGCTGGACTTAAGGTTGCCTCTGCTGCCCGCCCTGGTCCACAGAGGGCCAGGGCCGCAGCGCTCTGTCCCCACAGACAGCAGGAGGAAGAGAAGGCAGTGGAGGTGAGTGCCCAGGCTTCAGCTCGATGCCCTATTGCACACTGTACCCTAGAGGATGCATCCCAGGCAGGCTGCCATGGCAGCTTCTCCTGACGTAAGAAGACCATGAGGGCAGAGTCACGGCCCATCCTCTGTGTGACCATCATCATCCTCTTGACAGACAGCTGCCAACCGTGGGGCTACAGAAGAAGATAGCAGGCCCAAACCTCGACCAGTCAAAGCTAGTGGAGCAAGGCAAACTCTACAACAATGAACCAGGTAACTTCTTTCTCTTTCTGTTTCTTTCTGGTCCTTTTGAGACAGTTTCATATAGCTCAGGCTAGCCTCAAACTCAATATGTAGTCAAAGATGACCTTGAACTCCCTAATCCTCCTGCCTCCATTTCCCAAGTGCTGCGATTACAGGCATGTGTACAATGCTGGGGACAGAATCCAGTTCCTGCATGTCTGCCTACTGTGTGACACCCTCAGCCTTCCTTTGGGTCTGGTGTGTCCTTGGAATTGACACCAAGGCATAGGCTGCTGCTCATCTCACCCTCAGGAGCTGCCGAACAAGACACTGTAAAGTTTCCCACTTCTCCCCATCCTTCCGCCTGTCTCAAGCTTCCTGAAAACAGAAGCCCCATGGGGAGCCTCGCTTAGCGCACGCCCACAAATAACCGCTGGCTCTCACTCTCTGCCCATGCAGAACCATCACCCTGACACCACGAGAGATTGAGGTAACGGGTGCTCCAAACGACCCAGCCTCAGAGTCGGGGTGAGTGAGGGACGGCTCCTTTATAGCCTAACAATTCACAATGTAATGACCTAGCATTGCTCCTCTGGGAGCAACCTAAGAAATATATTTCCTCAGGCAAATAAGAGCCGAGTCTTCCAAGACTAGGACTGAATAAATCTCCCGCCCCGGGAGAATCAGCACCCTGAGACAAGGCAATCGGTAAGCACTCTGCTGAATGAGAGCCCAGATCGCATGGGATTCAGGGCTATGGAGCCCCAGGGAGCCAGAATGCTGTGCCTCTCCAGGGCACCTCTTAAAGAGCCGTAGGGCCCCTTATCTGGGACGGGAGTTATCTCTTGACCTGTTTGGCTTTCCCAGCTTGTGTGTATGTTGGTGAAAATAATCCCAATATCAGTCAGAATGGCTTCTTTGCTTTGGTTCTCTGGCAAACTCCTACTCATCCTTCAAAACTTTGCTTCCCGAGTCACCTCCTCTGAGAAGGCCTCCTTGCATCCTGGCTTTGTGTGAAGTTGAATCTGAGCTGTTTGACTCTTCAGGGTACTGGTCTGCAGCCTGACAGGTCACTCTCTCTGTGACCCTTCAGAGGCAATGGGTGGAGTTATAGCTATTCATTTAATGAAAAGAGGTCTTGAGGGGCTGAGAATATGGGTCAGTTGTACAACGCATAAAGGAAATCTTGGGTTCAAGCCCCAGCACACTGTTGTCTGTAACTCAGAAGTTCGAGGCCTGCCTGAAGTACAGGTGATCCTGTGTTAAAAACAAAGAAGATAAACCGGGCGGTGGTGGCGCACGCCTTTAATCCCAGCACTCGGGAGGCAGAGGCAGGTGGATCTCTGTGAGTTTGAGAGCTGGCTGGACCGACAGCCTCCAAAACAATACAGAGAAACCCTGTCTCGTAAAACCAAAACAAACAAAGAAGATAGTAGGCAAGATGGTTCAGTGGGAGAAAGGAGCTTGCTGCCAAGGCTGACAACTTGAGTTCGACTCCTGGAACTAACAGTGTGAAGAGAACAATCTTCCACAAGTTGTCATTTGACCTCTACACAGACATCATTGCAAGCCTCAAACCACACACAAAACAAACAAATAAATGTTATAAAAACAAGAAACGAAAACCACAAATAAGTATGGTGAGTTCCACCTGGCTCCATTCTCTCCTCGGTCCCCCATGCCACGCCCCTTCTTACTGTGAGGCAGTGACAGGGCTGTCCCAGTCGGGGGTCAGGCAAAGGGAGGGTGCTCAGAAATACTTGTGTGAATAAAAGGACTAAGGAAAGGACTAGGTCAAGTTGGGGAATACCCAATGTCAGTCTTTAAAAGACTTGCCTGTGGTGCACTGACCCCAGCCCCCCCACCGTCTCACTTTGAAATCCACCAGCAGATTCCCAGGAGGGTTCCCAGAGCACCTGCCTCACCCAAAGTCACCCCAAAGGGCAAAACAAAACCACAGGCTCGCCCGCCCTGTAGGAAACCCCAGCAGGTCCGTCAGCAAGACAAAGGGTTTTCATTGAGCACTAACGGTTTTGTGTTTTGTTCTCAAATCCCCATCTTGGGTGTGGCCCGCCCCCTACAAGGCATTCTGGATCTTGGAAGAGGGAAGGAGGGGCCAGGGCCAACTTCTCCAAAGAGATGGGGGCGACTTTCCTTCCCCGAGCTCCAGCTCATTCCTATCCCTAACCAGTCTCGACAACATCTCACCAGGCTTCTTCCTCTTCCTTTCCTTCTTGCTCAGGTAACTGAGGGTGGCTATAACGCGGTCTGGGTCTGACCTTGAACTTGTCATCCTCTTTCCTGGCTCCTGAGTACAGGGATTGAAGACGGGCACCACCAGCCACGCTCAGTCAGTGCTGTGGGTGGTCAGCCCCAGGGCTTCGAGTCTCACCAGCAAAGCCACACCCTCAGTGTTGGACTAGCTTTTCTAAATCCAGCCCCTGCCTGTGGTACCTGACTCACCTCCAGCTCTGTCCTGAATGATTGTCCACAGTGCACACGAGAATGCTGGTGGCAGCCACACTGCTGTACTCATGAAATCCCAGCCCTCAGGAGGCTGAGGCTGAGGCAGCAAAGTTGTTGATTTGAGTCTGGCCTGGACTACTTTACTGTGAGTCACAGTCCAGCCTGAGTTACAGACTGAGACCCTGATTTCAAAGAACTACAAAAGTAAAGAATGTCCATTGCAGTCGGGTGTTGGTGGCGCACGCCTTTAATCCCAGCACTCAGGAGGCAGAGGCAGGCGGATCTCTGTGAGTTCGAGGCCAGCCTGGTCTACTGAGTGAGTTCCAGGACAGCCTCCAAAACAATACAGAGAAACCCTGTCTGGAAAAACCAAAAAAAAAAAAAAAAAAAAAAAAAAAAAATGTCCTTTGGAAGTCCCTGCATGATTAAACGTGGGATGTCCATCCCCAGAGATTTATAAAACGCAGCGCAGCATATGTAGCCTCATGGGGGACTAGCCGCCAGGAGGAGCATTTGAGGAAGAAGGAAGTTTTGGAACTGTGTGCACAATGGCATGAGGCTTCTGGGAAGGTGCTAAGTGTGGGTAGCTCTGGACTGTGAAGGAGGGAACATTTGAGAGGCTTGGTGACTGGCAGGCGGCTCAGCCGGCACCAGAAGGAGGCCGCAGAGAAAGCAGAGGAGAGAATCCCTAGTGGAGAAGATGTGAAGGAGGGGTAGGGTCACAACCCTAAGCTTGGAGAGGGAGAACAAGGCCTGAGAGGTGGAGGCAGGAGGACCAGAAGTTCGGGGTCATCCTTGGCCTCCTGTTGGCGGGTATCGCTAACCACAAGAAGGTGGGATCTTGTCCAGGAAGGCTTGGGGTCTCAGGCCACCCTGGGGACAGGAGTGGGAGGCCACACCGCATCTGAAGATAAGAAGCAGAGAGAGATGAAGGTAGGGGCTCAGCTCTCTCTCCTTTTTAGATGGTCCTGGATCCCGACCCATAGAATGTTACCACCCATGCTCAGGGTAGATCCCCCCCCCCCCCCCGTCAGTTAACCCAGTCCAGAAACTCCCTCACAGACATGTCTAGAGATTGTCTCCAAGATGATTCTAGATCCAGTTGCCAGTAAAACTTAACAGTTCAGCCAGTGTGATGACACATATCTGCAATCCCAGTACTGGGGAGCCCAAGGCAGGAGGATAGGAGTTCCAGGCTAGCCCAAGGTACATAATGAGACCTCTCTCGGAAAGAGAGAGTGGTAGTAGGGAAGAGGGTAAGGATGAAGGTGGGAGTAAGAGATAAAGGAAGGGAGGGAGAGATCGATAGATAGATGATAGATGAATAAAAAATAGATGATAGATAGAATGACAGAAATGGAGAGAGAGGAGAGGAGCAAGGGAGGGAGGGAGGGAAGACAGAGGTTTATGATTTCAGGCTATGGTCACTTGGCCCCATGGCTTTGAGCCTGTGATGAGGCAGACCACTGGGCTGGAGTGCATGGTAGAGCAAGACCCACTCACCTCATGACAGGAAGCAAAAGAGAGGGAGGGCACGGGACTGAACTCCCTTCAAGCCTCCAGTGCTGTAATAATCTCTTATTTGTCCCCATCTCTCAAAGGTCCCAAAGCCTCTCCAAAGCACCACCTGGAGCAAAACTTTCAGCACACGAACCTTAGGATATATATATATATTCAACATTCCCCTATACCAGGTAACCAGATGCGGCTGGGCTCATAGGGGAGCACACTATTGGAGAGGCCAATACCCAGTGAGGAGCTTGTTAGGAAAAAGATGTCAAGTAACAGCCTGAGGAGGTATCCCAACTGCTCAGTATATGCTCACAGAGCAAGCAGAGGACCTAAACCAGATCTCCAGAACTCACTTAAAAAGCCAGGCACTGTGGTGTGTTCACTGACAGCCCCAGTGATGGGGAGGCAGAGACAGGAGGATCCCTGGGGCTCGCTGGCTAGCCAGCCTAGACTACTTAGTGAACTCCAGACTGTGAGAGATCCTGTCTGCAAAAACAAGGTGGGGCTCAGTGGCTAAGAGCACTTGCTGATCTTTCAAAGGACCAGAGTTCAATTCCCAGTACCCAATTGGGAGCTGCGTATTAAATCCAGCTCCAGGGGATCTGATGCCCTCTTCTGGCCTCTACAAGCACCTGCATGCATGTATGGGCACACATACGTGCAGGTGTGTATACACACACACACACACACACACACACACACACACACACACACACACGGTGTCCAGTATGTTGGTATATAAACCTGACAGGAGAGCTACCCAGCTAATGTGGCGGTATATGGAGCTGGGCTGCTAATACCTCCATTTTATAGGAGGGAAAAATCATAGCTTCCATCAAGTAAGTACCATCAAGTCATGGCACAGCTGATAAATGGCAGAACTGAGTTTCAAATCCCAGTTCGGTTGTGTGAAAGCCCGTGAAGAGATTCCCTGGTCTTAGAGGGAGACAACCCATTCACAACCTCTGATGGCCTAATTAGTTCCAAGCCATCTGGCCCAGAAATGCTTTCCAGTCTCCCAAAAAAACATCAACAGATGACAGAGGCTTTAATTGATAGGAACCAGGAGGTGAAAATGGCTCTCATATTAGGGTGAGCTCACACTCTTGTCTGATTTTCTTCTGATGAGTAAGATAAGGGAGAATGGCAGGATGTCAAATTCCACCCAAACCACCAAGAATCTATCCTTGCCTGTCCTGCCTGCCGGCTCCTACCCATCCGGGCCCTGAGCCCGCCTTCACCCCCCACGACGCCTGCCTCCCACAGACACGCCCCTCAGGACCTCCCTAGCCCTCCCTCCATCTCCCTCACTCCAGCCAGCAAGACCAAAGAGAAAGCCTAGAAGTTCCTCACAACAGATGTGGCAGCAGTGAGTGGAAGACATTTCTTCAGTCAGTGCCCTTTTTGAGGACGGGGAAACTGAGAGCTACTTTACAGGGACTTTGGTTGAGCATGACCCAGTTGGGCCTTCATACCTGGAATTCCCAGCTTGGTGCTTCTAGGTCTGCAATCCTCCCAAAGGGCCACAAGATCCATAAGCAGAGCCATGGGTCCTTCCAGAAATGCCTGGTTGGGGGAGGGTATGCAGCTTGAGCCAGGACCTTGGCCAAGTGAGAAAGAAGAGCCATTGTGTGTTTAATCAACCCCCTTTGAGGGATATTTGGCTTCCCAGAAAGTAACATGATTTTTTAACAAAGGCCAAACTTCTCATTTTCCCATGACTGCGTGCTAAGCTTTTTCCCTCCATTTTTTTTTTTTTTTTTTTTTTTTTTTGCCAGTGGTCTTGGTCTTATTAATCAGGAATGTCGGCTACAAGCCTGTCTTCAGCAGCAGGGGACTGATTGCTCTGCGGAAAGCTTGCAGAAGCCCTGCTCTGTCAATGTGTCAGCCACCATTCCATGATCCTGCCTTGGGAGGTCTGTGAGTGCCCAGCCCCCTTCCCACCGGAAGATCTGAAGTTCTGGATCTGGGTGCTGGCAGGGTTGGGCCTCCTGAAGCCATATGCCAGCAAGATGGCTCAGTGACTAAGGGTGCTTGCTACTAATCCTGACAATTGAATTTAGATCCCTGGGACCCACAGGGTAAAATGACAGAATACCATGTGTGTCATGGCATGCACACTCACACAATGCACTCACATACACACATGCAAATAAATGTAAAAAAATGTTAAAGACTCCTTTAGCTCCTGGGGTTGGTAGTTGCAATGGCTGTTCTTGGTTGTCAACTTAACTACATCTGGAATTAGCTAAAACCCCCAAATAGAGGGAACACCCATGAGGAATTTCTGCTTAATTTGAAGTGGGAAGATCTATTTCTAATCTGGATCTTTAAAGTAAGAAGACACAAATTTAATCCAGATCTTTAACCTCAATCTAATCTGGGCCATGACTTCTGGAAACCTGTAAAAACGTGGAAGAAGGAAGCTTTTGCTCTTTGCCTGCTTGCCCTCGCCTTGCTAGCAAGTCCATTCCTTCACCGGCATTACAGCTCACTTCTTCAGGATTCCAGCACCTACTGAAGACCAGCTGAGACATCTGGTCTGGTGGACTTAGAATCATCTGGAATTTTGGACTTTCTGGATTAGGTGAACCATAACCTATAACTGATTCTATTGATTCTAATATATCTCTTTTATATACATATATGGATTCATTCTATAAGTTCTGATACTCTAGAGAACCTTGACTAATACAGCAATGAAGCA
This sequence comes from Mesocricetus auratus, assembly GCF_017639785.1. Taxonomy (NCBI): domain Eukaryota; kingdom Metazoa; phylum Chordata; class Mammalia; order Rodentia; family Cricetidae; genus Mesocricetus; species Mesocricetus auratus. The sequence continues at coordinate 69,782,418 of NW_024429266.1, forward strand.
AACTTCAATGTTTTTTGATACTTGATATGTCAGGAGCCTAGCAAGATGGCTCAGCAGTTAAATACAACCACTACCAAACCCGATGACCCAAGTTCTGTGTCTGGGTCACACAGTGGAAGGAGAGAACAGACTCCCCCAAACTGTGTCGTGGGATGTGAGCTCTCTCTCTCTCTCCCTCTCCCTCTCCCTCTCTCTCTCTCTCTCCCCCCTTCTCTCTCTCTCTCTGGAGAAAAAGCCTCAAGATCTGAGTTCAATCCACAGAATCCACCTAAAGGTGGAAGGAGAGAATCAAGTCTGCCCACACACACACACACACACACACACACACACCACCCACCTTATACACACACACACACACACCACCCACCTTATACACACACACACACACCACCCACCTTATACACACACACACACACACACACACACACCACCCACCTTATACACACACTAATAGCAAAATTAATTTAAAATCTGGCCATGACACGGTACAGACCTCTCACCTCAGCACCTGGAAGGCTTGGGTAGGAGCAATGTCAGTTTCAAGCCACCCTGGACTTTATAGAGATTCCAGACTAGCTATGGTTACATAGCAAAACCCCATCTCAAAAAGACAAAACAAAACAAAACAAACAAACAAACTCACACACACACACAAACAAAGAACTTGACTAGTGGCTAAAGAATCTTTTCATGACTTAAAAAAAAGCATTTATTTATGTAGTGTGAGGGGGACACACACACCATGGAACACATTGAGGACAACTTGCAGGAGTCGGTTCTCTCCTACCATGTGTATCCCAGGGTCTTCAGTCTTGGCACAAGCACCTCACCCAATGAGCCATCTCGCTGGCCCTGTATATGACTTTCACAAAGTGAAAGCCAGAGTGAGGTCAGATTTCCAGGTCATCTGTGTCTGGTTCTATTCAAAGACCTGGTATTTTTGGTTTTGTTTTCAATTTTACAGCTGAGGCAATCTGGGCTCAGCATTTCCTCAGCCTTGGAACCCCTCTTCAAAGGTCTGCTGCAGGTACAGGGTCCCCTCGACTGTCACACACAGCGGCTACCGGAAGTTCAGAGGGAGCTAGTCCTTTGTGGCCATCAGATCTCTCCTTCCATCATATGACAAACTTGGTAGCACCTGTGCCTGCTCAGCCATCCCTCTAAGATGGCCTGTCCTTTGATTGGCAGGTGTTCCGGCTGCATAAGCGCACCTCTAAGCTACCAGCCCTGCTGGTCAATTGACAGATGTGCACAGAAGCAGATGTAGATGACTCATTCACTCACGAACTGTTCATGGTGAGGCCTTTTAGACGTTTTTTGTTATTTCTAATTAACACATAGTAATTGTGCATATTTGTAATTACACATACAAATTACACACTGTGTTTCCATACATGTTTTCCACGCCTTATGTAATGACCCTCCCTGAGTAATCGGCACATCTGTCATCTCAAGCATCAGTCATTACTCTGAGATAACATTCTTTCCTGCAGCTTTCTTGAAATGAACAATTCTTTATTGTTAGACGTCATGACTACTGTGTGAGAGAACACCAGGTCTTCCGGACTTGACTGTGACTTTGGATGCACAGCCTTGGCCCACTTCCCCTTCCTCCTGTCTCCTTCCCTAGCTGCTGTTCTCTGCTCCCAACTTATAAATCAACATTTTTTCCAATTAAAAATCTGGAGAAGATCAAGCAGTATTTGTCTGTCTGTGCTTGGCTCCTTTCAGTTAAAACAGTGTCCTCCAGGTTCCCCCATGTTGTGGCAAGCAATGGGCTTTCATGCTCTTCAGGGCTGACTAGTACTCCATTGCGTGCACTTACCACATTTTCATTATCGCTTCATCCTCTGCTGGACCCTCAAATGGCTTCTGTCTTTTTTCTTCTTTTAAAAGATGTATTACTCTGATATTTTAAGATCTTTATAAACTTATTTTTATTTACAGTATGGGTGTTTTACCTTCATGTATGTCTATGCATTACGTACGTGCCTCAGAAGCCAAAGAGTTAGACGTGTTTGTGAGCCACTGTGTGGATGCTGGGAACTGAACCAGGTCCTCTGGAAGAGCAGCCATCTCTCCAGTCCCGGATTCTAGGGTTTTGTGTGTAGTGATGCAATAAACCTGGGTACATACAGGCTTCCACATACGAGTTTCCTGTCCTCATGCAGACGCAGGACAGCTGGGCTCTACTTTGACTGTCTGGAGGAATTCCCACACTGCTTTCCATGCTGGCTGCCTACTTTATATCCCATTAGCAGTGTCTAAGAAGTCCCACTCCCACTGGGCAGTGATGGTGCACCCTGAGTCAGAGGCAGGTGGATCTCTATGAGTTTGAGACCAGCCTGCTCTACAAAGTGAGTTCCAGGACAACCAGGGCTACAAAGAGAAACCCTGTCTTGAAAAACAAACAAACAAAACAAAACAAAAAACCCCATAAAGGATTCCCACCCCCATATCTTCCCAGCTTTGCTAGGCAAACACTCTAGTATGTAGCTATACTCTGGTACCTTATGGTGGAATCTTAGTTTCTTTCCTTTTTAAGGCAGATCTTCAAGTAGCCGAGGCTAGCCTGGAATTTTCTGGTAGCTGAGGATGCTCTTGACTCTTGATCCTTCTGCTACGATTATAATAGGCACATACACCATGCCTGGTTCACGCAGTGCCAAACTGAACCCGGGATTTCCCGCACGTTAGGCAAGCAGTCTACCCCCTGACCCTCATTCCCAGACCCCAGTGCTTGGCTCTTTTGGTTTTTTTTCATTTAGTTGTTCCTGGACAAGTGCTCTGCCATGGGACCCAGGCACAGCCCTCTCTGATTTAATAAACATTCCTGGACCCCTGCTTCACTGGCAGAGTCTAGGCTGAGTACTAAGCGTAGACATGAAATAGTGATTTTGCCATCTTTGGGGAGCTTACGATGGTCTAGAGGAGTATATCCAGTTGGCCAAGCCCAGAAGAGGTTGAAAGGTCAAGGCAGTGTTCTAAGCAGGACACATCTTGAGGAAGATGACTGAATTGCATGGAGGACTGGAGCTCACTGGATGATGTTTGGCTTGTGTGGTGAAGCCCTGGGCTTCATCCCCAGCACCACATAAGCTGGTGTGGTAGCACATACCTGTAACCTTCCCAGGAGGTAGAGGCAGAGGAATTAGGAGTTTACAGTCATATTGAGTTGGAGGCCAGCCACGACTAGGGACTCAAAAAGAAAAGCCTACACCAGACACAATGAAGGAGAAGGCATAAGGTTCTGCTAAATGGGGGGAGGGGGACTAAAGTTGGGGAGAGAGTGGGAGGCAGGAAGGACTGGCTATGGCATCCTTGGGCAAGCTGGAAACTGGTAAAGACGGCCTCAGCCAGGTTGTCACTGAAGTGAGGCCTAGTAGCCCTCTCGGACTTCACTGATCCTGGTGCCATCTTGGCTAAGCCTAAAGGATACCTGTGGAAGAAAGGCTGCGGCCGGCATAAGACCTGCAGCTCCGCCTGCTGTTTTCATGTGTGATCGCCACATCTCACTAGGCCAGGAGGAGACAGGGACACTGGAGCTAATCCTGAATTTCAGGGAAAGGCAGGACCCCAGGGACCCAGGTTCGTATGATACCTGTTCCTGCCACATGTGGGACTACGTTGAGGGGAGAAACTTACTGCTCAAACCTCCCCAATCTTAACCACTTGACTGACATTATAATGGACAGTCAAAGGTGGCCATTTATTGACAGATATTTATAAGATTCGTGGTGCAGACATACTTAATGCTCCTTAGAAATATTCTGGTTTGGGTTGGGTATGATGGCTCATGTCTGTGTCACAGCACTTAGGAGGCTGAGATAGGATGAACACTGTGTGCTAAAGCCTTCCCCCCAGGCTACAGTGAGTTCAGGTCTGAAACTCTGTCTCAAAAGGAATGCCACACACACATCACACACATACACATATACATACACAAACACATACACATATACGCACACATACACATTCACTTACACACATACACAAACACATACATATACACACATACATACACATATACACACACATACACACATACACAAGCACATACATATTCACATACACACATACACAAACACAAACACATACACATACATATTCATATACACACATACACAAACATACATACATATTCACATATACACACATACACATACTCATACACACACATACACAAACACATACATATACACATATACACACACATACACAAACACATACATATTCACATACACACACATACACTGTCGAGTCTGCTGCGCGGCCTGCGTCTGAGAACGTGCGGAGGGTGTCGGGGATTGACAACACAGAGACTCGTTCAACGATGTAAAGAAAACTTTTAAGCAGGCCCCAAAAAGGTTCAAGAAAACTTCCTAAGAAAGGCTCCCACCAGAGAAGCTTCTGCTCTCTCCTCTCCCCTGGCTGGTTCTCTCTGACCCCAGAAACTGATCTGGGCGTGGCAGAAGGGGCGGTTAGTCTTTGGACAAGGTCGAGGTCAGGGTGGTTTCTGTGGGCAGGCCTTTTCCAGGAACTTAATGCCCCCAGGCATTGTATTGTTTTTAGTAAACATGTCTTACAGCTGCCTACTCCCAGGCAGAAGGGGAAGTGGGTCTCTGCTCAAGGTCTGGTGTTCTCACAATACACAAACACATACATATTCACATATACACACATACATACAAACATATACATATACACATATACACAAAACACATATACACAGACACATACACAAACACATACATACATATACACATACACAAACACATACATACACGTACACAAACACATACATACATATACACAAACATATACATACACAAACACATATGCATACACATACATGTGTGCAGAGCTGGGGATGGAGCTGAGTTGGGAGTGCTGGCCTAGCATGTATCAACTCTTGAGTTTCCTCCTCAGAACCTCAAGAACTGTGTATACAGTAGAGGCACATGCCTGTAACCCCAGAATTCTGGAGGTAAATGCACGAGACTAAGAAGCTCAGAGTCATTCTTGACTACATATCTAGTTTGAGGCCAGCCTAGGTTATGTGAGACCTCTTTCAAAACCAAAGGAATGGAAAGCAGAAAAAAAAGGCTATTCTGATTTTATCATTGCAACATCCTTCTCTGTGAAGCGCTATTTGCTGTTTGACAGATGGGGAGACTGAGGCTAGGCTTTGGGGAACAAGTTACTTTGCAATGGGACCCAAGCACCTGCAGGGGTTGCCCCAACTTGGGAAGGTGTGAAGCTCAGACAGGGTGGGGAGCCCCAAGCCACACAGGCCTCCCACATTCCAACCTTGGCTGAGGCCCAGCGACAGAAATAGACAAGGAGCACCCGGGCCCGGCCCGTCTGTGCTGGATCAAAGCACAGGGTTGGAGGCCGCGGAGTGGGAGGAGAAGACGCAGCCTTGGAGCCATCCTGACTTACTGCCCTCATGCCAGGTCCACCCTCTGCCTGCGTGCCCTGGAGAGGGCTCTGTGAAGGTGGGTGGGAAGATGAGGCACTGAGTCTGAATAGTCTCTTCCAGAATCTTCGATGCTCAGCTAGAAACCCTATTTGCCCAAGCCTAAGCTTTCAAGGAACTTGCAGGCAGTCTGGGAAAATCGGGGTGATCTGTATTCACCTCCCCGGCTGAATCCAAGGAGGACGCGCGGATAGGCGCATGCGCAGTTGCAGTGTATGGCCCTTTCTTCAGCAGCTCAGCTTGACCTCACCCACTCCTGGTAGTCTTTCCGACGAATGGAGTCCGGACCCTGTGCTTTGCAGCGAGAAAAACAAAACAAAAATAAAAACAAACAAACAAACAAAAAACTTCCTTGCCAAACTTCAAGGCCAATAACGTACACACAGGACAGAGAACCAGAGTGCAAGAGGTCAAAAAAGTCTAAAACCTGCCCCTGTGGAAGAAGGACGCCCCAAGGGACACACGGACACTAGAGGCAGGTCCGGAGGACAACGGTGTAGGAGTTGGTTCCCATCTTCCACTTCTGGATCCGGGGAATGGAACTCGGATTGTTAGTCTTGGCAACTGGGGTTTTCATCCCCTGAGCACCTCACTGCTCTGTTGGTTTTCCACCCGAGCAGTAACAAAGAGCCACAGATTTCACTGCTTCCAATGACACAAAGGTGCAGTTCTGCCATTTGAGGACCAGAAGCCCAGCGGAGACCTCACCAGCGTAACTCGGGTGGATCAAGCTGAACCCTGGTTGGAGGCTCCAGTGGAGAATGGCCCCTGCTCCTGTGGGCTGCTGGCAGAAGTCGGTTCCTGGCAGTTGCAGGAGAGCTTTGTTTTCTTGCTGGCTGTGAGAGTAGTTTCCAGCTTCCAGAAGTCACTGCATTGCATAGCCTAGGGCCCTTCCTCCATCTTCAAAGCCAGCATTGGGGGTGGGGAGATGGCTAAGTTGCTGAAGTGTTTGCCTCTCAAGGACAAAGACCCGAGTTTGATCCCCTGCACTCATTAAAACAGTCAGCTGCGGTGGCTAGCACTGGAGGC